>NC_091755.1:59392484-59397484 GCF_043380555.1 Nothobranchius furzeri | reverse complement strand
CCTGTCTCACCGAAAGTCAAACCTTCTCAGCAAATGAGCAGCTCGCAAACACGTCTCAGTTGTTTCATTCAAACTGATATGCTGTGATAAGTTAAGACTCAAATAAGAAGACAGACAGCAAACAATCGTAATTATTCTCTTATCTCTCATTTTAAACACTGTAATAATTGATTTGTACTAATTCTTCAGTGCAATAATCATTTTTAACAGCACTGATGCAGCATTACTTCCTAAGAAATGGTCACAATGGTAATTTATTAAACTGAAATGCAGTAATTTCTCAATTCTCATGCACACAAAGGGCTCGTGTTTGGCTGTTCCATATCAGGTCTGAGTCATTTGTTCCTGGGCTTCTTTTTAGATGCCACCATTGTCCTGCATTTGTTTAAAAGCTTTGCCAAACAGACTTCCTCCATCTCCTTTGCTGAAAGCCAAGTCAGTCTCATGGCATGTGTGCATCTTTCAATACTTCCCATTTAACACTAAACCCCAGAGAAAAGAGAAGTTGGCAGTCAGAGAGAGCAGAAGAGTTGGGGGAGAACAGGATGAAAGGAAGGAGAGGTGTGGGAGAACTAAAAATAACACACTACCCATCTATGTACACCCCCCTTCTCATCCTCAGCCCCACCCTCCACAGAGAGAGAGAGACAAATCTGTGGACCCCTGTTGAAATTGCCAGTACCACTCGAGCGTACTCTTATGTAAATGTTGCTGTGTCAGTGTCAACGGTTGCCGTGTTAACAGGAGGGGACGTGGTGCTACGTGGGCCCTCCTTACTGCCACATCATTTGTTTAAGTCATCCAAACAAAAGCCAGGGGAGAGAGAGCCACATGATTGGTAAAATATGCGTGTGTGGGACCACTGCAGTGGAATAATGATTGCTGCATTACTCCCGCGTGTGCCAAGGACTGTGTGGCCATTTCATGCCCGCACAGAGTGAATGTAAGGGATGTTTATTCATGAGGGGCAGGCAGAAGACAAATGGCAGGAGCTGATATTAGTCAGTTTGTGTCCATCGACCCACAGAAAGAAAACCCTTTGATGCATAATGGTCACTACAGTGGACAGGTACTCAAAATTGTTATTTGTTTTTGCTAGTAAGCACAGCTGTTGAAGACTTTATTGCATTTGAGCCCCTCCATTTGGACTTCAGTAAGCCAAGCCAAAATATTTCATGTTCAGAATGCACGCTGTCCACCGAGGTGGACATGTAATAAATTATTTGTAAATTATAAAATTTTACAAAAAATATTTGTTGAAATTTGTTTCATTCACACCTAAAGAGGAATGAAAAAAATTGTTTAAAAAATCATGGTTGAAGATTTCATAATTCATGCATCAAAGGGTTAATATGTGAACACATCTCCGCCATACATTTCTCATACTAAACATCTCTTAAACAATCTTAGTTTGATGTTCATTTAGCATTTTAGTTCTCTGGGCTCCCCCAAGAAAACTTGAGAAATGAGACTAAGCATAAAAATATAAGTGCTCGCAGAAAATACTAAGGGATGTCAACCATTCATCACTTTTCACGCCAGAGTTTTTTCCCTCATTATAAGAAATTATACAGTTTTTGATTTGGTCAAATGTTTAAAATAGCATTAAATAAAAAAGAGTAAGTAGTGAATGATTCATCTGAGCTCAAGTGTGTTTGCAGAAGTTCACCAGCTGTAGGCACCACCTTAAATGGAGTTGTCATTTAGTTACAGACATCCTCCCGGTGAGTACCTGCTAAGAGTTTCATTGACACCCATTCAAGGGTCCCTGGCTTATTTTGCTCAGAGACAGAAAAGGCTGAGTCCAACATAAAATAGCAAATATTTACTAATTGATCTGGTCCGATCATTCAAGATTCTTTTGACAACATGACTCTTCGATTTCAGCACACCAAGCGTATTTGTAAAGTTGATTTGTTTATAGTCATTTTGTGCAATTAACTGCAAGAGCCATCTTGATCAGAGTTAAAATGAAATGTTTAATATCATCAGTAAAGTTTATTTGTACAGTACTTATCACAGAAAGAAAAATCCCAAAGAGCTTCACAAAGAACAACAAAACAAATCATAAAGTCATAAAATGATCATAAAAGCAAAACAACCTAAGATAAAATAAAGCTGAAAGATGATTGAAATCAGAAAATAAAAGACTTAGAGAAGTAGTTTAAAAAAAGGGTAAAGTCATAAAATTATCATAAATCAACTACAAAAAAAAGAAAGGTAAAGTCATTTTACAGATGAAAACAGGCACAAAATATTTGAGTAAAATAAAGGTTTTCAGTTGCTTTTTAATAGTGATCAGACTTGACCGTGTAAAGCCCTGAAAGTTATAGTTAGGATTCTAAAATAAATTTTAAAGTTCATGGGTATCCAGCGTAGAGACATCAGAACAGGAGTGATGTGAGCTCTTCTGTTTGCTCCAGTTAGGAGCCACTCTGTAGATTTCTGGACCAACTGAAGGCGGTGAAGGGCTTTTTGGTAAAGCATGTGAAAATTGTGTTAAAGTTATGTGGAGGAGATAAATGTGTGGATAACCATTTCAAGGTCATGTTTTGACACCAGCATTCACTTTGGAGATATTTCTGAGTGTCCTTCAAGAGACATTGATTGATCAAAAACACCCAAATTCTTCAAGTTTGATTTGACGACAGAAGATAAATGACCAACTTTTTTTCTAATCGGGGAACCATGCTCTTGGGGGCAATGATCAGTCATTCAGTCTTTTCAGAGTTTACCTGAAGGAAGTTATATTCTAGCCAGCTGGTGATAGCTGATAGACACTCTTTTACTTCAAACAGTTTGTAGAGCTTAAGCTTGGTTTATGCTTGATGCATTCACTTTCCGCGCGGTGATGCGGCTCCCGGCTGGAACGCGCTTCACAACTCGCAGTGTTTATGGTTTGTGCGGCTCGTCTCTGCGGTGAGCCAATATTCTCCCAAACTGTAGGGGGCAGCATGGAGCTCTACGGCAAGCATCCAACACTACACCATAGTAGAAGTAGAAATGACTGTTTACAACATGGCATTCCAGCATTTTTAACAGCGTTCTCGTCTTTTCCGACAGTGCGAGCTATTTCTCTCCAAGAATTATTAACAACATGTTGATCACGGTGATCTTTGAGAGCTGAATCATACAAATGTCTGTATTTACGAACCTCTGTCGTGCCGGTCCGCCATGTTTTTCCGCGTCCGACCGTCCGCGTGGTTAGAAATTTTCCGAGGTGCGCGTTGCGGAAATCTTGGGCCGTGCGGAGACGCGGTGGAGGGGCGTGGTTGTTAAAATGACGCAAAATGACGCAACTTTTCCACGCGGAGCCGTGCGGACCTCGCGGACGCGTCAAGCATAAACCAACCTGTAGAATCCTTGAAGTAGCAGTACAGCTGAATGTCATCTGCATATAAGAGACATTATGGAAAAAAATCAATTATCTGTCCAAGAAGGTGTATATAGTAAAAACAGGAGTGGACCCAAAACGGAGCCTTGGTGTACCCCACAGAATAGATTGTTAGAATCTGACACGATTTGTTGTGGCTGCTGCTTGGTGGCACTGTTGCACTGTTTTCTCAAAACAAGAAGGTTTCAGGTTCAAATCTCATCAGTGAGATTTCTCTGCACAGTTTGCATGTTCTCTTCATGCATGCTTGGGTTATCTCTGGGTAAGCCGGCTTCTTCCCACAGCCCAAAAACCACTCCAGGGTGTCCCCAGCCTATCGCCCAATGTCTCCTGGAGACTGACCACCTCCCTGCAACCCTATCAAGGAGTAAGCAGGTAAATGATGGATGTATGATGTTTGTGTAATGTCATAAATAATATCTGCATACAGTATGCCACCCAAAATATCCAGTTAATGTCAAAACTGCTCTCTCTCTCTCTCTCTCTCTCTCTCTCTCTCTCTCTCTCTCTCTCTCACACACACACACACACAGACACACACACACACACACACATCGATGATAGGGAAATGTAAAGTGTCTAATGTGACAGGAGCTTTTAAAAATATGCATCAGGAGTTTAGGGAAACAAACAATATTTAATAAAATAACTATATTGGGGTCATGGCTACAGACTGATATCGATAGATGAAAGTAATCATTACACAATTGGGTCAGCAGCTTGGTGGTTCTTCTCATTTCCATGTAAAAACCGCGGTAATTACAACATGGAGAAAATAGTTTCAGGCAAATGATGAAAGACACATTTCTGTGTGTTTGCTTAATGCTTCAGTGAGGGAATGTAACACACACACACACACACACACACACACACACACGAGGTGAACATCTATGATTGGCAGCAGAGCTCAATTAGAGGCCTGCCTCGTGTGCACCCATCAAGGCATGCTTTCACATAAATCTATCACTCATCCACATATGCATGATGACATGCATATTTTAGGCTTCCCTGCCTGCATTCTTCCTCTCATCACTTCTTTCCCTCTGCTCCTCCTCTTCTGTGTTCTCGTTTCTTGCATTCCCCCTCTGTCATTCTCCTTCCCAGAGCTGACATCTACCTGTTCTGTGAGTGCTCCTCAACCCTCCACACATTACAAAAATACTTCCTTCCCACCTGCGTTGGGATAAAGAAGAACAAGATTGAATCGGCCCACCGAAAACATGAACATGTTTTATGTGTTTAACTTGAAGCAACAACATAAAATAAAGCATTTATTTATGACTGAGAAGTCAGCATACTTGTGGAGGAAATATAGGCAATTTTCTCTGAACCTGCTTCATGATATAATCTCCAAAGAAAGAAAATGACTAATGGGAGCCTTTGTAAACAGATTTTTAAAGCTGGCCCAAAACAATCTGAAAACAGCAAAGGTCAGCCTACTGAGTGTGTGTGTGTGTGTGTGTGTGTGTGTGTGTGTGTGTGTGTGTGTGTGTGTGTGTGTGTGTGTGTGTGTGTGTGTGTGTGTGTGTGTGTTCTGAGTCACTGTATTTCACCCCTACCCTTTTTACACATATCTGCAAGCCCAGTGCCACATTTAACCAGCCAG
>NC_091755.1:59214984-59387484 GCF_043380555.1 Nothobranchius furzeri | reverse complement strand
CATCAGACGAGCCGACTTCGGAGGAGGCGGGGACGTCATCAGACGAGCCGAGTTCAGAGGGGGCGGCGACGTCATCAGACGAGCCGACTTCAGAGGGGGCGGCGACGTCATCAGACGAGCCGACTTCAGAGGAGGAGGCGACATCATCAAACGCGCCGACTTCAGAGGAGGAGGCGACTTCATCAGACGAGCCGACTTCAGAGGAGGAGGCGACGTCATCAGACGAGCCGACTTGGGAGGAGGAGGCGACGTCATCAGACGAGCCGACTTCGGAGGGGGCAGCGACGTTATCAGACGAGCCGACTTGGGAGGAGGCGGCGACGTCATCAGACGAGCCGACTTGGGAGGCGACGGCGACGTCAGACGAGCCGACTTAGGAGGCGATGTCATCAGACGAGCCGACTTCAGAGGAGGAGGCGACGTGATCAGACGAGCCGACTTCAGAGGTGGCGGCGACGTCATCAGACGAGCCGACTTCAGAGGAGACGACTTCGGAGACGTCATCAGAGGAGACGACTTCGGAGACGTCATCAGAGGAGACGACTTCGGAGACGTCATCAGAGGAGACGACTTCGGGGACGTCATCAGAGGAGACGACTTCGGGAAAGTCATCAGAGGAGACGACTTCGGGGACGTCATCAGAGGAGACGACTTCGGGGACATCATCAGAGGAGACGACTTCGGGGACGTCATCAGAGGAGACGACTTCGGAGACGTCAGAGGAGACAACTTCGGACACGTCGTCTTCAGAGGAGAAGACTTCAGAACAGGAACGGGCGTCGACTTCAGAACAGGAACGGGCGTCGACTTCATAACAGGAACGGGCGTCGACTTCCATTGACTTCTGGTCCGGGGGCGTCGGCTTCGGGTCCGGGGGCGTCGACTTCTGGTCCTTCGGTTTTCGGACCGTCGACCTCTGGACCGGAACCGGAACCGTCTGAGTCTGGCCCGGAGGTGTCGGCTTCTGGTCCCTCGACTTCTGGACCGCCAAGTTTTGGACCGGATCCGGTACCGTCTGCTTCCGGGCCGGTACCCTCTGTCTCTGGGCCCGCTCCGTCGGCTTCTGGGCCGGTGGCAGAGCTGCTGTTAGGAGAACTTGGAGCGATGAGGAGAGGCGGGAGGTCAGCTCGTCCAGCTCTAGCTCCCTGAGGCTGAGCGTCCGACGGAGCTGGGCCAGCTCAGCCCGCTGACTGGCGAGTTCCGCGGGGTGAACCCCGCGCTCGCTCCCCTGGCCCTGAGACGAGGAGGATAGAGCATCCAGGTGAGACTCCTGGCGGCTGATGAGCTCGCAGAACCGGCCGAGCTCCGCCCGTTGCTCTATCAGCCGGGCTTCGATTGCTGCTCCTTCCTCTACAGACGACAGCGGCGCCGGTTCGGCAGGATACGGGACTGGCTGTCTGGCCGTGGGCGTGTCCGAACAGCCGCGCCGGGCAGGAGTAGAAGCGGGCTCACAGCTCCGTCTGGAGACCCCGGATGGTGGCGGAGTCCGGCGTTTTTCCCCACGCCGTGGACCGACTCCGGGGGAGCAGATAGCCAGCCTCGTGCCCACATAGCTGGAGCGATCCGGGAGCGTCTCCCAGTCCAAACTCCCATCCGGTTCTGGGAGGGTGGCGAGGATAGCCGAGGGTGCCGGTTGGTGCCGCCGTCTGCGGCGGGGCAGATCTGGAGAACAAGGAGACGGAGAAGCTGGCCAGTGGTTGGACGTGAGCCACTGGAGAAGGAAACTCCACGGGAGAATCTCCCCGTTGGATCCACTACTGGGGGGTGGTGTCATTCTGTCACAACGTGCGCGGAGTGAAGCGGAGCTAAGGTGAGGATCCAGACCGGGGAGGAAGCAGGCAGACAGGTAGGATTTATTCCACAGGTTTATTAGGACGCACGCTGACAATGGAACAATGACACCACAAGGAACACAGAACAGAAGGGGTTTAAATACACGAGGAGCGGGAGCTATGGTGATTGGGAAACAAGAGGCAGGTGGGAGCAATTAACGGAGACACAGACTACAACCTAGGAGAAGACAGGACAGGGTGTGACATTATATCAATATGTTTATCAATAACCCATTTCCTGTAGTCAAGAGAGAAGGAGACAATGAACAACAAGTCAAACAGTTATAACTGTGGCAAGATGCTCGAGGCAAATGCACCGAAGAGTGAGAGAGAGAGAGAGAGAGAGAGAGAGAGAGAGAGAGAGAGAGAGAGAGAGAGAGAGAGAGAGAGAGAGATTGTGTGTGTGTGTGTGTGTGTGTGTGTGTGTGTGTGTGTGTGTGTGTGTCTGAGTGAGTGAACATGATCAAAGAGGCATAGAGCAATACATTTACATTCAGTTGATTGAGTCAATGATTAAGAATTAATAAACATAAATTTTTCCATAACATTCCCTCCTGTTTTTCCGAATAGGATAACCAAACAAAGGGAAGCAACAAAACAAGACAAAACCAAAGGAGGAAAACAAAAATAAGTAAAACAATAAGAAACCGTATCCGCTTCCATTACTCATCACCATTTATACGAAAGTTACATCAATCACGAATCAAGACAAAAAATGATAAGCCTCAAAACCATAAAAATAATAAGTATAATAATGAACACTACGATCAGATATAAAAGGGTCAGAATCAACACGATAAAGCAAACACAGCATGAGGTGCTGCAATCATTTGTCTATTGCGGATCGTAATCTCAATCCTGTTTACTTGTCCAAAGAATCATTCCATACAAAGTTCAATACAAAATCAGCAAAATAAGAACAAATAAAATAATAATGATGATTCCGATGAAAAATAATGAGTACAAATAAGGTAATAAACACAAATAAGGCTAACACAACTGACAATAAAATCCTACAGCAGTTCACAGAGATAGAAAATGGAATCAGCTAAATCAATGCAATTATAACCGTAAGAAAACTATTTCATACATATTGAAATAAATTTACTGTGATGCACAATTCTACAACTCATGGCAGTTCCTGTAAGGAGATTGGGAAGGGTTAGCAAACCATATAATACACAGAAAATATCAGTACAGTGTATTGAAGCATCAGGTGAATTTAGTTTTAAAGCTCCAAGTTACAGACAAATCTTTCTGTGAAGGAGGAAAAATAAAGGTGCAATATTAATTTACGCAGTTCTAACTACGGCAGAGCTGAGGCAAACCAGGCGTTCTTCATCAAAGGGCTTGTCCGTGGACTGAGAGTCCCGGTTGGAGAACAGGTTTGAAAGTCAGGGTCCTCTTCCGTTGATCAGGATGGTTTCAGTCTTACGTTGATAAGTATGTTGAAGTCCAGGTCTGGAGCGTAATAACGTAGTTCGGAACATAAAGCGCAAAGTTCAACTTCTCAATAGGAAGACTTCAGGGTAATACCGTGGCATGTCAAGGTAGTTGGCCAATTGTCAGGGAGCTGATCTTGTCCCCAAAAAGGTCCTACAGGTCTTTGACTGTGAAACCAGACTAGAGATTTGGGTTCAGGTGCTTGAAGTAGTTATCCTTCCCAGCATCTCTTCTTTGCTGTGTCCTGTTGTAGTTGTGTCCAATGGGTCTTCAGCCGAGGTGGATCCAGGTTACGTTGTCCTGTAGGTGCGCGGTCAGGGAGGAGCCCCAATCCGTCGTTCAGTTCCAGTTCTAGTACCCCCTCAAATGCTGCTGTCTCAGTTGTTCCATCAGGTGCTGAGAGGCGGCCCAAGTGCAGGGCCATGAGTGCGACCACCAACATCAACAATGTGGTGAACCCAGCAAGCACGAAGAAGATCTCTCACCAGAAACAAAACATAAACAAAAGGGGTCCGATACCGGCAAGCATTGTGCCAACCCGATGTTAAATTCGGACCTCACATAACGTGGAAAAACACCCATCCCAAGGAACTTGCAATTACTAGTTCACGTCAGCAAGGGGCAGAGTCGTGCAACACGGTGTGCATAAAACAACAAAACAACCCAAAACAAACCAAACGACCAAAAAAAAAAAAAAAAAAAAAACACACAATCCGTGTAAAGAAAATTGAAAATAAACACAAAAAGTGATTCACATAACCTGAGTAACAGCAGAAATTGTGGTAAAAGAACTGATAGCAAAAACTGTAATCCAATGAAATCATGGATGTAATTTTTACTTAAGAAGTGTGTGTGTGTGTGTGGGGGGGACATGTCCCCCCTGTCCCCCCTCCAAAATTACATTCATGAATGAAATCAAAAAGAATCAACCCATCTGGGAAAAAGGGTGAGCTTGTCAGCTTCCCCAAACTCACATCAAAACATAATGATATCATAGACTCTACGTGTTTGCTCTCATTATGCCAGAAACTTTCACCTCCAGTGACTCCTCAATTTAATCTCTTCACTTCTAACACTGGAATTAACTAACAACAAAACCAGTCCTAATTATAAAAATAATATTTCAGCTCCACATAGATTCAGTAAGGTAAGGTTGTTTCAGTGTACAACAACAATGTGCAACATCACTCAATAATGCTACTCAAATAATGTGTAAAATTTGTCAACAGGAGATAAATACTGCTAAATTAAAGCTCCATAAGTGAAATAGGACAACAGAATTATCGAAGGAAAATAAAACTCAGTACATTAAATTGAACAACAGATTCATCTAGGGAAAATAAAACACATCTGTCCCATAGAGACAGTGAATGATCAAAATAAAACAACTGATGGTATTGTGAGATACACACAACCCTAAAGGTGTTTGAAAAGATGATAATTATTTCAGGAAGGGAAAAGACCTACCGTCCTTGTTGAATTGAGAAGGTGATAAGACAGTGGATCTGATTGGGTCCAAAGCAGGGACAAGGTAAAGATTTAGCAAAAACAACAGAAAGTATTCACTAACCTACACAAGAGGAGTTCAATATTAATTACATGAACAATTAATTTGGAAACGAGATAGATTGGCTAACACAAGGTAGAGATATTTACATAACAAAGCCCATGATAACTTAAAAATCCATCTAGCTACAATAAATAGTGTTTTTGAAGATATTGGGTAATCTCTAATGATATTGATATAATGATTGTATTTAAGAATCTGCTCGAGGGAGCGAGCCAAGTCATTCATAGATGATAATTTAAAAGGGCATAATCAGTACTCATGAAAGTCTAGGACATCACACATTATCCATTATGTCCTAATGATAAGGTAAAGTCAGAATAAAAAAAAACATTTATCATCACTCCTAAATTCGACATTTCAATACTGGTCACTTAATCTTCTATCAGGGGTCACACTCTGCTTAACTTTATCTTGTTTCTTCTCATAATCAAGTTTTTTATTGGCATTTAACAGATGCACAAGTGTCAGATAGTTAACAGGTTGTCAAGGGGAATTAGCTAATCAGCTTCTTTGGAGCTGTGTCAGGTCACACTCAGGCCTAGTCCACACGTAGCCGGGGTTTTTTAAAAACGAATATCCGCCCCTCCAAAAACTTGCATCCACACCACCGCGTTTTAAAAAAAAACTCTGTCCACACGTACCCGGATAAATACGTTGTTAAGGACATGCCAGACCTGTAGGCGGCAGTACTTCCCCCGTTCTTAACCTTGTCCTTCGTCTGTGGTCTTCCGCAAGGAGCAGTAATTCTGCTTGCAAAAACAAACAAGCAAAAAGCGCTTGGACATTTGTGCTTGGACAATTGATGGATCGGGTAGTGACAGAGCACAGCTCTGAAGGCTTCCATGATGCCGGCTAGTGTAAACACAGGTCGCACACGTGATGTCAGCATTTTTTTGTCGCGGAAAGTGACGTTGCGGACCTTAAAACTCCGGTTTTGTCTGTCCACACGCAGACACCCAAAACGGAGAAAACGCAGATCTTCACTTTGGACGGAGTTTTTAAAAAGATCCGTTTTCGTGTGAAAAAACTCCGTTTTCGTGTGGATGACAGGCCAAAACGTAGAAAAATATCTACGTTTTGGCAGATCCCCGGCTACGTGTGGACAGGGCCTCAGTGTGTGTGGATAGGTCAGTGCAGCTAGCAGACACCAGCTGTCTTCCTCTGTCTTGGGTTCAGATAAGGAAACTGTGAGGTTCAACATCGCACTGAGAATCGTCCTTATCCCAAAAACAATTGAATTTGCTACAAAGCAACCGAATCACTCAGTAAGCTAAATGATATTGCTCAGATAAATACTATTGATACTATTGATAGAAAAATTAACAAACAAAGATCTTTAAACTTGATCTTGTTTTACGAAATCCAAGTTATGAGATGTAGGTCGTTTCATACCGTCTGTCCCTCAAAAAAAGAAATGTTTGGTAATTGACTAAATTTACTCTAGTCAAATTTAAACAATCTATTTGATGTGTTCAGCAATTAATATGTTCATTAAGTTGTTTAAAATCTACCACATTTAAATTTTTCAGTCTGAAACTGCAGAATTTATTTCTCCCAATTCTAAAGTGATCAAGGTCGGCCAAGCCGCCTTCCTATCAAAAGTCCCACACAGAAATCCCCATCGATGTAGACTTGGGCCAAGTGCAGCTCAAGGGTGCAAAAGGTGTGTGGCCAACTTCCACATGAACCGGGACATCCTACGCATTCCCACCCCTGGACGGAAATGCTAAATTGAAGGGCATAAGGGTGGAAGTATTGGGATTGGGCCAATGGCATCCACAGCTTCTATTCTTTCAAATCACACCTGTGCCTGACACACACCTGGCAGCACTTTAGTTTGACAAACAGGAGAGAAAACCATCAGGAGAATACTGAAGGTGTAACATCCACCTGCTCATTTTACCTCATTGTCAACAAAAACTTTATTTCCAAGAAACTGAAATGATCATGTTGATATATCAGAAAACAGCAAAGTTTAAACTATCCTCCTCCACATTTCTACCACCAACAGTAATGAGCTGCAGCTTCTCATGTATTCTCCATGTCAGACTCTAAAGAGTAAAAAGTAAAACCAATCTTCAAATGCATTCAGCGTTAAGTTCAACCTTCTTCCCTGTGTTTGATGATGTGTACAGTACTTCAACTGGAGACTTGAGGTCTAACCTGTGGGCCTTTTGTTCTTACTTATCTGAGAACACTACAGTGAGAAGATTGTCAACTCTTTAACCTGTTTTTTATTGCACAATATTTAAACAAAATATTCATTGAAAACACACACATGTTTTGACATTGAGTCATCACCTCAGTGATCTCTATTAGGCTAATTAAACCAATTAACCTACTGAAACAATCCCGCAAGGCCACGGAACCACCTTGCCATTGCTGTCTAAAATCCTGAAGGTACAACATACACAGGCATGTGTGTGTGACTGATCTTCTCCCAGATACACCAAAAGGACAAGCACTGATTCATATCATTAGCATAAACAAATTAGGGCATCACTCCCTCGTTAGACCAAATATGTCTCATTAGTGCCACAGCTGAACAAACCTCCTGATTAGGCTCCACCGTTTCCCTTTGAAGCACGCAAAAAGAGAGTCTATTTTTTAATTAAGCTCATTTGCATTTACAAATGAGAAGCTAATTAATGAGACTCGTTTTCTGGGGCTTTTCAGATTTAGCAGGAAGCACGTGGAACTGATGATACCTGCATGTAGGCGTTAGGAGAGGCCGCTCACAGAACCTTCAACTAAACCGATGTTACGTGTTTTCTGATAATGTAAAGATCCTACAGGGTTTTTATGTCCTTTGTGTGTTTACTTTTAAATAAATGGCCAGCTTATCTTTCATGATATGACATGATACGTCATGTCATAGATATGACATCTGTGCTTCATCTTGGTGCTCTGATGGAAGCAGCTAATTAAGTTTCATTTCGGGGTTTTGCACAAGCTGCAAGTTTGCCTCTGGAGGGACCGAGGTGGGCAGGAGGAGAAACGTGGATCAGAGGGAGAAGGAGGTGACAGGGCAAGTGCAGTGTTTGTAAATGTGCAGAGGAAGAAAACAGGGAAAACAAGAGGAAGGAGGGAAGGAGAAGTGTGATCTCATCGATTAAATAACCCTCCCACACAGCATCTGGTGCTCTCCACTAGGCCGTCTGTCTCTTCGCCGACCATTGCACGCAAAATTTATGCTTCTCCTGTTTGTTGTCCGTTTTTAGAAACACCATCATTATTTATCCTGTTATATCCACCACAAAGCATGCACTGTCTTACCCCCTTTCTTGATGTTCTCATTTTTTGATGAAATAGATTTTGTCCTTCATGACTGATAGGCTAACAGCAAGTGTGGGTGCAACAAGAAACAAGCAGATTGGTGCCTTCCTAAATCAGTTGAATTTCACATGATTTGAATGGAAACATTTTACAAACCTTTAAAACTGCGGATTTGCTTCAAAATAAACGTAAACTTCCTTATAAATAACCATGTGAGGTTAGCTTCATGGTTGTGGGGAAAGTTCAATGTTGTGTCACATGAACCACTATTAGAATTTAGCAACTGGAGCAATTTTAAGACAACAGTGATCCACTCTGTGCTCAGCGGTTAGGTAATCAGTCCTGTATGGTGAAGCTAATTCTGCAAACAGAGGCAACTCACACTGTTTACAGTGAGTAAAAATAATCATTTATAGAAGTTCCCAAATAGCTCTTTCACTTTAAGATGCAGAATGCTGAAAAAACCCAGACATTTTTGTATTATTATTTCTGATTTTAATTGAACACTCTGAGTTTTTCATGCAGGTTGAACATGAAAGTAGCATTAGCTTCTGATAGAAAATAGACAGTGAAAATCTAAGATTTGAGAACCCTGACAGATCTACATCACACTGTCTCGTAACATTCACAGACTCAGCCATCTTGACTTGTGATGGGAAGGCTGTTGTATAGCATTCAGGAAACAGCAGAGAACGTCTAGAAGCTAACCATTAGCATTATCAACTTCACCACCCAGCAGAACTCCTTCAGGTTTGTGTTATTTGCGGAGATTACCCAATCAGAGGAGAGATGTCTAAATATCAAGAAATAAGACTCCAAAACCTGCTCTTTGAACCAAAGCTGTTATGTGGGTCACTGCTAGTTCCTGGAAATTGTGCACCGGTATGTTTTTTCACCCTGAGAATCACTTACCTGATCGTATTGATTAAATGAGTGTTCCACACCTTTAACTGCCCTGTTGAGTATGCAGATGAAACAAGTGTCCTCTCATTCTTCCTCTGCGTGTCTATCCTCATGGAATGTACATCATGATGAGACTAATAGAGAATATAATGAAGAAGATGATGAAGGTTTTTTATGCTGATTGTGGATACAATTGAGTTTTTTGTCAGATTCCAGGATGAGAGAGGTGATGTTGGAGCCCTGAGATGGGAAATGTAGAGGGGTTCTGGATGTGCATTAGTTCATGTGTGTGTGTGTGTGTGTGTGTGTGTGTGTGTGTGTGTGTGTGTGTGTGTGTGTGTGTGTGTGATACTGAAATCTAGGTCAACGTGGTGAATTAGAAACCATCTGCATGTCTTTGCTTGACTGCATTCAATAAAGCTCTTTAATATTGAGACACAAAACACCCACAAATCCTCCGTGACTCAAACATTAATTTGACAAACATCTTTAAATTTCACATCTGATCATTTTGAGAGGAAAATGTAAAAAGCATTTTTTGTTCCAGCTGACTGACCCAAAAAATATCTGCATCTATGGCAAATGAGGGCATATTTTACCACACGGTGTGTGTCTGTTTTCTTTTTGAAAGACTCTCAGCTAATGATATGCCTCTGTCATCCACCCCGGGTCTCAGCTCTCCTCCTAGTCTGTGAGTGGAGGAGATAACGAGGGAGCAGTCGGCACCAAACTTCACACAAGGAGGAATCAGCACAGCACCACACTCTCAGAAACTTTCTCTTCTCCTCTCATTCCTCTCTGCTCTGTTTTTTGTGCAGATATCTTAAAAGCTCTTTACACACACCCTCTGATCATGTTGGAGACAGCGACACTCATGTAGCTCAAATGCTGGGGACCTCAGTGGAACCTATCTGAATGTAGCATATAGACTTTACTGAATGTGAGTGATGCTCAAAGCATAGGCTGCAACAGAGCGACGAACACTAAATTTCATGATTCGTACCAATATTGGCTTTCAAACTGCATCTGCTCTAGTTTTTGCATGTGAACATGCATTCTGCACAGTTTGTGGATGAGGTTGCACAGGCTTTATGCTCATTTTTGTGACTCAGTGGGACAGCGGCTTGTCCCCCTCCAGAGCACCATGGTCCAGTGGATGTTAATGTGGACTGACGCAGGGGTGTCCCCCAAGGGAAGGAACATGGCCAGAGAGGGAAGGTTTGTTCATGTGTGTGTGAAAGGGAGAGGGGCTCTTCCTCTAATCCTCTCCCTTCTTCTGAGCCCCAGCAAGAAAGAGGCACTGAACCGCCCAATGAATAAATAAAAGCTTCAGCCCCCACCTCCTTCACTCCTTTCCAGCCTGAAGCCCAGCACAGGAGCACTTAAAAGCATTTTTACAAGAGAGTCACTTCATTAAATATGGACTTCCTGTCCACCAAATCCCTAGAAGGAAAACTCTGAGTGACTTTTTTTTCCATTGTGAAATATGGGAGAGAAGTATGTGGAAGGAGGGAAATTGGAACACTTCGGAGAGGAAAAAGAGAAACTGTAAAGCTCTGAGACAAAGGAGGAGATGTACACCAGAGCTGGGATGAAAATAAATAAATAATAAAACAATAAGCAAGAGAAGATAACAGGAGCACTGGAGTGGAAACTGGTGAAGACCTGACAAGTTAGTTTTGCATTGAGAGCGTGCTCTTTTCATGTTGTTGTGCATCAAACCTCTGGCAGAGAAGAGAGTCGGGAATCATTACTGAGATCAAGAATCAGACTCGGAGGATGCTGAGGGAGGAGAACGAGCTCTGCTCTGAGATTAGCTCAGTGACAATCAAAACTCACTCCCATCAAATCTGACCTGCAGCAAAGGTTTGGATTTCCACAAAATTAGACGAAACGCTCAGATCTGACAGCCTCCTTTGTATTTTTCTGAACGCTTCATCTGAAGGTTCAGAGCCGACAATCAGGTCAGCTCACTGTTGCATCGTGAATATTTATATGCTGTTGACAACAAAATCGATGAGTTTGTGAGTTCTCAACAAAATGTTTCATAAACGATAAAATTTCTCCACAATGTCTTCCACTCTGTCAGAAGTCACATGTAATGATACAGATATTTTAAATAATATTATTTAATATTATAATTGTATCAGACGTTCACGACATGGCCAGAAAATGAACTCTGCACTTGTTCATTAAAAAAAACGTTTTTTTTTTATATTTTTTTCTGTTTAGTTTTTTCCAGTTTTAGCCCAAAACGTCATCCCATAATCTGCTGCTGCCTTCTGCCCTGTTGTCAGCTGCTTGTCTCTGTGATGATGAACAGAACGCTGATCAGCAGCATGTCTGATGGTCCCGTGTTCTCCTGCAGAACACCAGTGGTACAGACCGCAGCTGATGTTAATAGCTATGATAAAACACAACCGCTGGCACAGATGTGCTGACAGACGCCTTACTGAGACTGACAATTACACACTGACTCAATAAAAATTTGTTTGTTTATTTCATCTCAATGTTTTTGATTGCCTTAAATCCAAATGAAGACGGGGGCACTGATCTAACAATGTCAAACAGTTTGATCAGTGGTGTTTATCAAATACACATCATTAGAATAATTAGAACTAGGTATTTTCCACACAATATCTTTTGTATTCCGTTTTTTTTTTTTTTTTTACTTTATCAGAGATGGCAAACACTTTAAATCCAGTCAACATTTGATTCATTTTGGAGCTTTGGAGACAAAATGATATGAAGGAAACTTGTCAAAGGGGCACACTTGGGTGTAGCTCATGAGCAGCTGCTGTGTGAGATCAGCAGCTGATGGTGGATCTGGGATGCAGAGAAGATTTCCACCCAAACTGCCCTAACATTGATCATGCCAGACTCAGTCCTAACATGAAACTGGTGCTGCTGATGGAGCTGACGGTCCTCAGAGCAGACCCACGAGCCCATGACATGCAGAGAAGATAGGTGGATGTGTGACAGCAGAACGAAACAAAACCAAACACAGGTTTGCGTTTGTCATCTTTCTGGTTTGGGTTTCAGACTTAAGATGATGCTTTCTTTATAGGCTGATTGTCCTCATATACTGTACTAAACACAAACACTTCACGTTTAATGCTCTTTAATGTTTTAGTTGCTTTTCTCTGACACACTGAATCAAGGTGTTCATTCTTGTCTCAACTCTAAAGGGCACAACACACACAAATATCCAATAATCAGAGTCCCAAGCTTGAGCCATTTCTCAGGTAAAGTCACCTTAAATCCAAACGACCAATTGTGCTTCTCCTTTCTGTCCAGAAATCCTTTATTTCTACCCCCACAGTTTAGCTGCATCAAAGCACCTTTTTCTGCACATCAGAACTGTAGATTGTTTTCAGCAGACAGAAACTTGCAGCCTACCAGGTCCATGTTTTATTTAGTTGACAGAACGAGAGCAGGAGAAAAGGGAAGGAGCTGTAAACGGATCTGCTTATCAGAAAAAGAATTCATTTAAACGTGGCTGCTGTCTGTAATCTAAAAAGGTCAGAATACGGTGGGGCAGCAATACAATTGCACAATATGGCTGGGCTTGTATTTGATATAGTGCCTTCTAGAGAACTAGAACCCCCCAAGGTGCTTTACAACACAATCAGTCTTTCACCCAAGCACACACACATGATGAGCAACCCACAGCTGCTCTGGGGTGCACTAATGGAGGCGAGGCTGCCGAGCATTGGTGCCACCAGTCCCTTTTTAATTACTAGAACATGATCCTTAGGCATATTTAGAGGAACCGTATCATGAAGTTGACCCTGAACAACATTATAAAATAAAAATATCACAGGTGCATCTGTTCACTCTTTTTACTCTTGAAGAGGTGTTCATCACACCTGGATCACCATGAAACTATACCCATTCATCTGTTTGACCTTTTTACAAATCCTCCACACTCCAGATGACAATCTATAAGCTTTTGAAAGGATCTGCAGAAGTTCTCTAAGGCTGTTTGGACCTAACATACACGTAGATCTCCTGACACAGACTAGTTTCATCCTATAATACAATTTATCAGAAACAATGAACTGTGATCAATCACCTTTCTTCATGCTGTCTTGGATGATTCTTTGTTCAGCTTTGAGAAACCTGCTTTGTTGTTTCTTTGCTTGAATCAGACCAGTAATTTCACCCAACTGTGAAACATCTTAACTATGACCTCAAATGTTGCTTTTGACCTGGCTGAGATGAGAAATGTATTGTTGAACAACGTATTGCTGTAGTTTACCAGGGTAAGCCCAGGTGTTGTTCTGTTTTAGGCCGTGTGAATCCACCTATCAAGCTGTAAAAGTAGGGCGATGTTTAATAAAACATTGTTTCTAACTGATGATTTTCTCTGCAGAGGGATATTCTTTATTCCTCAGCTACAAAGATTTTATAAAGTTGGACCAGGTTCCACCTTTAAAGTGCTTCAACTTTAACTTGACCAAACTGTTCAGCTGCTACCTACCTTAGAACACATTCACCTCAGTGTTTCCTGTTGAGCCAAACTGAAGACAAACAGGAAACACAACACACTGAAGATCTTGTGTTTCAGTTAATCAATCTGAGTATTGCATTTGTGAAAGCTCATTTTTACTTTAGGCTATTTCAGAGTTCCAGCCTTTACTCAGCGTGGCTGGGGAGTGGACTACATGTGCAATCATACTCTGCACTTTGGCATGTGAAACTGCACAACTTGCCTGCCGTTCTGGGGCTCTAACACCATCATGTCTCAGTGCATTCTGTGTTGACTTTACACAGCAGGGCAGTGGCACTTTTAAAGAGGACGAAAAGGATTCTAAAGTGGGTCAGAGTAAAAATATCTTCAACAATTATTCATGGGACCCCGCCTATCTCTCCCATAACTCCACCCTGTGAAAAGTCTGCATTGCACTGCGGAGAGGGGAGACAAAATGGCGAGAGAAAAAGATGAGGAGAGAAGAGATGCATGAAAGGAGAGAATTTGGGGTGGAAGACAGAAGTCAAAAGAACTCTGAAGAGACGTTTACTTATTTTTTGGCTTGGTCTGTGAGGAAATGTGGGCGCAATGAGTAACACACAAGGTGCAATGCATGCCTTGTAAACATGATTTTGGTGCTAAATTTTCCCAACATTTGCTCTGCCATCTTTTGCAATCCTCCCACCAAACTCCAACATGCAACACAATTGAGACTGGCAATACAACACTGATCACAACTGTCCTGTGCTATCAAACTTCCTGCTTAACCTGAGATAAAAGTGTTTGGATGCGGTGCATGTGTGTGTGTGAGTGTGTGAGGGGGAGTTGCAAAACTGAACTCTTCTGAAATTCCTCCTGACTGTGTCGGCACGGAGGATGCTGTCTGGGGGAGAGGGTGTGTCATTAGTGTCTGTACTTAAAGCATCATAACTGGGACAAAGAATAAAAGTGATGGCTGCACTTATTTGCAAAGAAAACTAAATTTCAGTGTGTGTGTGTGTGTGTGTGTGTGGGGGGGGGGGGGGGTGTTCAGGTCTCTGTAGGTCTGCACTGCAAATCCACACATTAATCAGAGTTGGCAGGGAGAGATCAAAGGAGCCTGTGCCATCTTTACTAAGAACAGCACTTTGATGTGTGTGTGTGTGTGTGTGTGTGTGTGTGTGTGTGTGTGTGTGTGTGTGTGTGTGTGTGTGTGTGTGTGTGCGCGCGTGCGTGCGTGCGTGCGTGTGTGTGTGTGTGTGTGTGTGTGTGTGTGTGTGTGCGTGTGTGCGTGTGTGTGCGTGTGTGCGTGCGTGTGTGTGTGTGTGTGTGTGTGTGTGTGTGTGTGCGTGCGTGCGTGCGTGCGCGTGTGTGTGTGTGTGTGTGTGTGTGTGTGTGTGTGTGTGTGCGTGCGTGCGTGCGTGTGTGTGTGTGTGTGTGGTGAGTCAGACAGAGGAAATTAGGGAATGACAGACAGCTTGAAGAGGAAATTCTCATGTGTTGATCCCGCAGGAACTAAATAAGCAAGTTGTTAGTGATAAGAATAATCTGCAGCAACTTTCTAAAACATCCTGCCTCAAATCCCTTTGCATCAACTCTAAAAAGTGCATGAAGGTGGCCAAGATGACACAGCACACGCATGATGGTTTTCGGAGCTCATATCTACACGTTTCTTCACACACATATGAAAATAAATCTGACATCACCAAACTCAGGGTGATAGGAAACACTTTTCTGCCACATGGTGGATCTCCGGTCTAACTACAACATGGAGCTACAGCCAACTGGTACACTTGCAGGGAGGCTGAACCTGCAGTTGCCAAGGCAACGTGGGGCTGCAGCACAGGCTTCAAAAGCAGAATTTATTATTAGTTTGCGTTTTGACACTTTTGTGTTTCTGCCATTCTCTGTGGATCTCGTGCTGTGCTTGACAAAGAAAGAAAAGAGGAAGGCAATGACTTTGTGTGCTGCCGTTAGCTGAGCGTCAGGGGAATGGAGTCGAACAGACGCATAAACGCATGACCCAGTTACAGTCAGATATGAAGTTAGAGAGGCTAATTCTAGTTTTTAAGAAGTGTAAACATTCCCCCTGGGATTAATCTCATTTACAAATCACACCTTAAATTTTGCTACAACAAGCTCAACATGAATGTGATTATTTTAGATACAGATACAATGAATAGATCACACTTCATTACATTTCTCTGATAGTACATGCCGTGTCTTGCGTTTGGATTTTCTGCAAAGACATTTTGTCAATTTATGGACTTTTCTGCCACCTGCTGGAGAAAATATAAAAAACATCTTTCTTTTGAGAAATTCTGTATTTTGCTCCTGACTTCACTAGCGGATGTAACTCCACATTTCAACAGCTTTTAATAATGCCCTAACAATAGTGAAATGGCCTGTATATGATATAGTGCTTTCTAAAGTCTCAGAGCCCCCCACGGCACTTTATAACACAACTAGTCATTCACCAGTGCACACATGCATTCACACCCTGGTGGTGATGAGCTAGCTACAACTGCCCTGGTGTGCACTGACAGTGGTGAGGCTGCCTAACACAGGCACCACTGGTCCCACTGACAAAACCAACAGGCCATGTGGCTTAAGTGTCTTGCTCAAGGACACAGCAGCAGAATTCTCTGCCAGGAGTCGGGGTTAATTCTACAACCCTTCGATTACTGGACAACCCGCTCTACCTCCTAAGCTACTGCAGGCCATAAGTAAACAAATGACAGCAGTGATGCAGCATACTTTCATCTCTTTAGGTCTAAAAATACATTAAAATGTCTGATAACATGAGAGTTTGTGTTGCAGCTAAAATTTCAGTTCAGTTTATTTATTTGTAAAGCACCTTCCTGCCACCAATCAAGGCAGCCCAAGGTGCTGAACACAACTCAATACAAAAGCCAGAATAAGAAAATAATACAAGGAAAATATTAAATATTGGATCAAATTAAATGTATTTTGAATAAAGCCGAGAAAAGGTTTTTAGTGTGCCCTGTTTGCCAACTGAAGACAAGCCAAGCAACACTTATAGACCTCTACATTAAAAACCATGTGTCAGCATGGAACAAAAGCAAAAACAAGCCAACATTAAAAATGAGATTAAAATAAACAAAAATATCAGGTAATGTCATCAATTCCAGCAAGTCACTTGAAAGACTGTGACCTCAAGTACTGATGCAGTCGGACTTTAAAACTCCAAAGTGGAGGTAGATTGCTTCACATCACCTGTAAGCAGTTCAATAGTTTTGGGGCCATCACAGCAAACACTTGATCACCACGACATTTGTGTTTGGTTCTTGGGACCACCAACAGGTCACCATCAGCAGAACGCAGTGATCGAGATGGAACATGTTTATTTATACTTATGTTTTTGGAGGATAGAGCCTATTGAGATGTAGCATCTTGTTTTCGAGAGAGTCCTCCATACGTACAACTCACGAAAAGAAAAGAAAGACAGCAAGCAGCTGATTAAAAAATATAAAAATAAAAACATGGAATAAATGGATAAACAAAATTATAGTTAAAATAAATGCAATGAAAACAAAACGTAAAAAAACTTAAATAAGTTAGCCTAGCTCACACACTTTCAAGCTTTTAACTACAATTACTTAGAAGCAGTTACAAATGAGAAGCACATGAAAATAAACAATACTCTGAAAAAGTCTAAAAGAAGAGATTGACAGGTAAATTGTTCCAGTCTAGTGGGGCTTTAACACTAAAAGCAAATCTTCCCAGTTCTTTTTTAAATTTAGAATAAGCTTAGTATGGACTAACCAATGTTGGAAGGTATCAAAATTGGTTTGAAGGCACTCAGCAATTTCAGATGTGGTGGGCTTAGCACAACATTAAATGGTATCATCCACGGACAAATGAATGGAACAAGTGGGACAGCAAAGGGGAAGGTCATAATAAAAAATTGAAAAATAGCAAAGGCCCAAGAGAGTAGCGATGAGAATTCCGGCTCTTTTTAGAGAGCCGGTTCTTTCTGCTCCCAAGTGGCTCCTCAGATTTTCTGTTGCGTAAAGTATATTTATCACCAAAAAAATGCTAAACTATATGTAAAATGATTTACTTATGTAAAAAAAAATGCAACATATCAAATACTTATTATTTATATGGATTTATTTACTGAACACTTAAAGAAATCTCAACTTTCCGACTGCTGTCACTCATTTTCTCACCATCTTCGTTGCACTTTCCTCTCTCGATCGCCTTTTTCCTCCTCCTCATTCCCTCTCGTCTCCCTCCACCCCACATGTGCTCTGCTGTGTGTCTGTCTGAGTCTGATCCTCCCTCTTCCCCGCCCCTACTGTTCTGTGTGTGGATAGTCTGGACATGCAGTTACACCTGCCTGTGGCTTTCACCAAAGCAAGAGGGGGAGGGGAGGGAGGGTGACGGCTCCCAATGACGAGCCAGCTCCTGTCGTTCACTTCATAGAGCCGGCTCTTAGAGCCAGTTCGTTTACGACCAACACATCACTACAAGAGAGAAGCCTTGAGGGACACCCCTGGAGATACCATGTAGCTGCGATTGTGATCCTTTCAATGAAAGAAACTGTGAGCTGTGATGTAGATATGAATTAAAACAGAGTAATGTAGTTCTAGACAGGCCAGTTGCATTCAGCTTATCCAAAAGTAGATAATGATCTACTAAATCAAAAGCCTTAGTGAAATCCAGAAAAATTGCTCCTGACATTAGGTTTTGATCAAAGCCATCAAATGTGTCATTGACAAATTTGGTTATGTTTCCTGAGAAACACTGACAGGTATGGAGGAGTTGTACCTGTGAGCGACTGGAAAACTAAAACCAGAATTTTAAATTGGATGCATTGCTTCAAATGTAGCCATTCCAGTGCATACAGAGCCGGTGATACATGATCCCACTTCTGCTCCCAAAGATGAATCTTGCTGCAGTGTTTTGGACCATTTGGAGCCTAGACAGCGCTGACTGATTCAGTCCGGCATGCAGGGAATCACAGAAGTCAAGCCTAGACAATACAAAAGCATGTGTCACAATCTACAGGCTCTGACGTGAGAGCATTTGCTTCATCCTAGAGAAACGTCTTAGCTGGAAGAAACAAGATCTCACTACTGAATTCACCTGGGAGTCCATTGCCAGCGTGGAATCTACCTTAACATCCAGATCAGTGATCACGGTCCTCTTAAATTGAGTCAATGTTAAAAGATCCAGACCATGTAACTGACGATCACCTTGAGAGACAATTATGACCTCAGTTTTACTCTCATTAAGGCCATCCAAGCACGTGCCTCACTCAGACACTCCACCAAAGGCTGAAGAGTTCTGAGTGACCCCTGATTCACTGGCAAGTAAATCTGGTAGTCGTCTGCGTATAAATGAAAATTAACATCGTACCTTCGAAAAAGCATTCCCAAGAGGAGTAGGTAGATGGAAAACAGTAGAGGGCCCAGAACAGATCCCTGAGGCATCCCCCATTTTAGTGGAGCATCCTCTGAAGTGAAATTTCTGTCAGAAAAGTAGGACCTCATACACTACAAAGCAGCTCCAGGGAGCCCCACCCACTGCTTCAGACGGCACAACAGGATCTGATGGTGAATCGTATCAAAGCTATAGTCTAAATATGTCATGTCCTGTTTTTGTATTTTATTTTGCAGTGTGCAATGGATGTTTCACAATAGAAAAGGTCCAAAAATAAATATGAATTTGAGATCAATCAAATTAAACATCTATTTAATTTGTCTCTTGTGGGTTATTTTTATTTTATTTGATTTTTGATTATTTTTTTTTTTGTCAGTGGTGTTGTTGTTGTAATCGGAACACATTTTTGGAGTGTTTTTCTTTAAATTGTCTCACTGTTTCATTCTCTTTAATTTGTGTTTTTTTAAACAACTATGCCTGGTTTCACATACTCACACCTCCTGAACAAATCCACAGTTGTTTAATTCTTTTAAACAGACTCATTTATGCTTGATCAGGTGTTTTCGTGTTTTGCGATTCAGTGCTAGTCTTTGGTTATCACCTTCACAAAGACTCACACAAACATTTTACCTCCTTACACCTTTATAAAAGTGTTCAAAACACATTGTGGTTGAATTTCCAACCATAATAATAACGTGACAACATAGACATCCTATTATACAAGGGAAATAATGTCAGTGTGACCAGAGTGTGATTCAGCAGCTACACTGAAACCAACAGGAACAAAGACTCAGACACTAACATTCATCTCCCAGAAGGACCTGCAGCTCCTGCTGCATCAACATGCCTCCTGAAGGAAAAGGCCAGATCCATCAAAACTAAAATAAACAGACTAAGAATTTAACTTTTTTAATCTAATTGTTAAATTATTCATCAGAGACACAATGAATATACAATGTCCAGAAATGGTCAGTTTCACCTACAGATTGACCTACATGCCACCGGTCATCTGCAGACATAAATTCCATTCTCTAAAGTGGATTTTACATCCTAGCTTCCAACAAGCCCAGAAGGATGCTGCAGCCTTGTTGACATTTCAGGAGGAACAAGATGTCAGGCTGTGTTCCCAAACAAAGCCTTCTTTTGATAACGCCACAGGATTGCTCAATCTCTGAATAAAGTGACTATTTTCAGCTCATATGAGTAAATCAATTGCGAAATGAAATGAACAAAAATGGTTGATAAATTAATAAGGCTGATTAATCTGTGCTTGAATTACTGAAGTTTGAAATGAATGTTATTATTACATTGAAAGATTTATATATATGATGATCAGTAATGTTTGATATGACAAGTGAATCATTATCTACACTCAGACACAAGGTTCATTAGAAATAAATTAAAGTTAAGTTAGAAGTCATGACACATAGATATTTTCTTAGGCACAAATCAGAGCATCCTATATCTGAAAGAAGGTGTGATGTTCTGAGGTTTGTTTAACACCCCTTAACATGGCACATCCCGGTTGGCCAAGAAATCATAAAATGAGAATATTACAACAGAGCTCACTTGACAGTGAGTTCGTTCTAGAGAAAGCTACGGACAGGTCCTCCGGAGCGAACCCTCTTTAACCCAGAGCATTTCTGACAAGCTGTCAAAAACCTGCTACACGCTGAAGCTGAAACAGCAAACGGTTCCTGCAGAACAAAGCTGATACAGTTCCGACTCCCTAAGAGCCCTTCTAGACACAAACGATTTCATCTATCTGTTGTGACTCGGAAACATCTCTGGACTGGAGAGTCGGTGCTGTGGTTAATCTACCAAACCTCGGTGCCCAGTGGTCGTCCGACCTCCCTGACCTCCGGATCCGCGAAGAGGGTCTCCAAAGAAAGGGTGCGGTAGACACACATCTGATGTGGTTTTGTTAAGAACCAACTTCATAGTTTATTGCAAACCAAACTCCTTTTCACACCCAGAACTTAGTTCTACTAGATAAAAGGTTCTGATAAACACACACCATCACCATACATCACATCCCATCCTCTTAGATTCATCCATCACAGTAGCCTTGGTTAACTTGTCATGCTTTTATTTGTTTAGAAAACAAATTTCTTATCTTTTATAAACCCGACTCTGTTTGAATTGAGACGAAGTGTGTTAAATCCCTGAAAAAGCAAAGAATCCTAGAATCTTCTGATTAAACATCCAAAGACCAAGCAGGTTGATAATCTATATTTATATAGAGTATCACAGCTTATTGGTCATAAGTAAAGGTAATATGTTAAGCTTAAAGGCAACAACATTCACGTCTACAATTTTAATGGGTTAGATTAACATGTGTGTTGCATACAGGATTTCTAGTCAGTTTTAAAATGATAAAATATCAAATACGTTTTTGAAATAACCAAGTACAGTCAGACATTTATGGGTGTGTATCTGCCGGTAATTGTCTCTGATGTCCTCCCAAAGTCAAAAAGTGAGTGAGAGTTTTACCTTAATTCTAACATTTTACTCTATACATATTTTGTGTTTTGCATTTTTACCATTTAGGACTCCACATTGTTCACATGATTAGTGAGTAGGAGTTGCACTAGTGAACAGCGGTAGGTTTTTGTAAATAAAGACAGATTGTTGTGATTACTGATGCCAACCATGGTGCTCGTCTTCTGGCCAGAGGAGATTTCGTGGGCCTGCTTGTTGTTTCCAGAGATGCTTGGATTGAACCAACACAGCACAAAAACTACAACACTGTCTAATTCTATTGAAGGTGCAAGGTTCTTGAATAAAACACAGCATGTCATCAGTCAGAGGACGATGATCAAATATCCAATCTAAAACAAACTAAAACATGCATCCATTAGTGTCTTACTCCAATTTCCAACGAGCTACACTCCCAGCTTTCTCCACAAGTCGGCGCTTAACATGTACTTTAGATATGTAAAACAAGTTAGCTGTAATCATTCACGAGGCTTACACTACCAGGATGCAATGCTTCAATATGGACACCGGGTGGCGCTGTTGCTTTTGTGTTTACAACAAAATCTCAATCGGTAACAGGACACCTGTTCCTATAAACTCAGGAAATTATTTCTTCTTCGTTATATTATGAACATCACAAATATCTGGTGATTATGCCCTTGCATAATTGAGAACCTATGTTTATGAGTCACCATTGTGTTTCTTGACATTTTAAATCTTACAGTGATGTCGTAAATGATGTTTCTTCACTAGTTTAGTCTGATAAAACAGGTAAAGCTGAAACATTTTGCTTTATGGACCTCCTGTCTCTTTTCCAGAACAAAAGTTTACCTTTAAAGTTTTATTTTTAATTATCAGACAGAACCCTATAGGCCTCGTTCCATAACGCTGAACAACCTCCCTGATGAGTCCCTTCGTATAGGTAAGTGGCTTCTTTTCCTGTCTGTAATATGGAAGCGTTGTTTTCTAGTCCATGACACGTTACCTGCATTGTGTGTGTGTGTGTGTGTGTGTGTGTGTGTGTGTGTGTGTGTGTGTGTGTGTGTGTGTGTGTGTGTGTGTGTATATATATATATATATATATATATATATATATATATATATATATATATATATATATATATATATATATATATATATATAGTCCCAAAAGTGCAGCATTGTGTTGATCACAATAGACAGACGTCAGTTCGTATCGCGCTTCCTGATGTCTGCTATAATAGAAATCGGGAGCAGACCTCCGCTCCTCCCGAGTTAATTAAAACGCCCCCCTGATTGGATGGACGGAAATTCCCGGTGGGCCCCCGCTCCTTCTCCTTCTAACTTGAGAGCAGGACAGAGCGCCAGTCACAATCCGCCTGAGGCGAGGGAGGGCAAGGAACGAGAAGGAAACGAGCGCAGAGGGGTGAGACGAGCGCTCCGGTCTCACCGAGCAGTTTACACAAGTGTTGATGAACGTGGGCTACATGCGCGAAACAAGAGGGGAGTGTAGTGTACAGAGGAGGTGAACGCATCACAATCAAAGCCTCCTTCCTGAAGAGTCACAGCATCGACAGGGTAGAGGAGTGAGGAAACTCAAAGTGAAACTCCGACAGAACTACAGTGCGCTGATAGAAGCTTGGATAAAGGAGAGGAGATCCGACTTTTTCCTGCTCACAACCACTGGAAGAGAAAAATGAATGCCAACGAAGAGAACCTGCTCAAGTCAATCAGCAACGACGCGCTCCTGGACCTGACGCAGCGCTACGGCCAGTCAGCCTTCGGTTTCGGAGCTGGCCATGGTGCTGGAAGCCCCGGCCGCTTCCCGCTCACACCTGCAACCGACTTCCTTTCTGGCCAAACAGCAAAGTCCAACGAGAGCGGCGGGGAGCACACAAGTGACGACGAAGACGGCTTTGACTCGCTCGAGTCCCGGAAGAGGGGCTCCCCGTTTGGGGACGACAAGCCCGGGGGGCCCCTGGCCAAAAAGTCGAAGGAGCAGCGGTCTCTGCGGCTCAGCATCAACGCCCGGGAGAGGAGGAGGATGCACGATCTGAACGACGCGCTGGACGGTCTGCGCGCCGTTATCCCCTACGCCCACAGCCCCTCGGTGAGAAAACTCTCCAAAATAGCCACTCTCCTCCTGGCCAAGAACTACATCCTCATGCAGGCGCAGGCGCTGGAGGAGATGAGGCGGCTGGTGGCGTATCTGAACCAGGGACAGACCATAACCTCACCAATCCCCACCGCCCTGGCGCCCTTTGGACAGGCTGCTGTCTACCCCTTCTCGGGCTCCACGCTCGCCACCTGTGCCGAAAAGTGTTCGACTTATTCCGGAGCTCCGTCGACTCTCTTCAAACACTGTAACGACAAGCCTTGATTTGTTTTAGTCACATTTTTCTTTCCTGGACTTTTACATTTACTGCACCCAACGTCGGTCTCTGTCCCACTCTAGTTATTTTAAAATTATTCTGTGCAGAAAAAACCTACAATTTCATTCTAATGCATATTTGTAAGATAAGTATTCGTTCTGCTATGTTTCATCCAGAATTTAAAAATGGATAGGAAAAATAAAAACAAGTCCAGGCCTCGTCCCTGTCTCTGTGGCTTGCCTGCTTTACACCACAGGCCGTGTCCAAATTAGGAGTCTCATTTTAGAAAGCTTCTGTTATTATTTGTAATCTATGCAAAATACAAATAATTACCACAACACGTGACCTAACCGAAAGTTTCCCGACACAAATCTGATCTGATGTTCAATTTTTATGACACGTTTGCTTTCATTTCCAGTTCTTGCACATCTCATGATTGTATTGTACAACTTTGGAGAATCTCGTGCTTTTATCCCGGTTATTACTAATACTAATAGCTACATAATTGCAGCCTATAAATTGATTCTGGTTGTGTTAAAACATGGATTTCATATATCGTTTATATGTCTTTATAATAATAAATAATAATAATAATAAATATCTACGCTTGGCCCCAGTTTGCTTCATTTCACCTTTTCCACACCGTTAAAACCAAACCCACAGTATAACACATGGGTAAGCCATTAAATGTTATTTTAATAAACTGTCTTTTTATTCGACTTTTTTCATGTTTTATGCAATGTATTTGCAGGAGCATGCTGCGCCTAAATTCACCTTAAATTAACAAACTGAAGAGTAATCTCTCGCGCTGCTGAAGTCTTCTCACCCTCTGAGCGACCTTTTAAAGATGAGTTGGCAACTTTTCCTCCTCGCTTGCTGCGTGAGGATCCCCCGACATGAGGAGATGGGTCCAAACGAGCTCAGAGGAGCTGGTGGGGCCCGTTTTGGCACGCGCTGGGGTCGGTGGCGCTGAGGGGAAGGGCGCAAGCTCCGCCTGGAGCACCCACGACCTGTCTCTGGGTATTTGGGTGATTGTAGGCTTCCTTGGCGGGCTTCGGTACACTGGACAGCTATTAACACGATTTCTGCTCCTGTCTCCTCTGGAGACTTAATTCAATGAGCGTTAGGGACAGTTTCTCTCTGCAGGTTGGGTAGTGGATGGATTTTGAGGAAGGGGTTGACACGTTCGTGCGTGCGTGCGTGCGTGCGCGCGCGCGCGCGTGTGTGTGTGTGTGTGTGTGTGTGTGAGAGAGAGAGAGAGAGAGAGAAAGAGAGAGAGAGAGAGAACTCAAGCTAAAATCATCACCTGTAAATTCATTCTACTATTAATTTCCCAACACAATGCAGCACTGATTTTAATTATAAACAACCATCTCAAATATTAAAGTTTTTAGTATCATGTGTGTTTTATTTTCATCCAGATTAGTCTAAACATCTATTTTTATTCTGCAAGTCAGATTAGATTGAATCAGACATTTAAATGTCTTCATTCTGTCCAAGGATTGGCTAAGTGGTCCACCCCAGTCACTGTAGAACAATTTATATACTTGTCACAACAACAGGAAACCCATGGCGTCTTAAATTGTCTCTCTGATGACACATGCCTCCTCTGAGGCCCACTGAGACGGTCAGGGGGGCAGCATGTGGATGAGTTGTGACAAACGCTGTCCCTGATGAGAGACCGAGGCCCTGCGCTCCATCAGTCTGTGTACAGCCTAATTGTCACAAATGAGACGGTTGCTCCTCCATACGGGTGGTCACTCTTCTGCCTGAAGGCCTCTGATGTCGAGCTGTTCAGTTTTGTGTTTCACCGTGTCACTGGGATATCCTAATGGCTTTAAGTGTGCACAGTGGCAGGGAGAATAAACACACAAGTTTTCTAACAGATTTGTAATTTAGCTGGTCACTTCGGGTGTGTTTGCAGGGGTTTTCACCTGCTGACAGCGGGTGGAGGAAGCATAATGTGAGGAATCATTTTAATAAAACAGTGGCACAAATGCATTTTTTCTCATTTAAAACACACATCAGACAAAAAAGGTTTTCTGTGTGAAAATTTCAGGCTTAATTTGCTGGATGGAAGAGGGCAATTTCATTGTTCTTGAATTTTGTTTTTGTTTGTTTGCACATATATTCAGTTAAATTAAAGGATGAAAATAATCTGAGGCATAGTCACTGGAATTAAATTAGAACAAAATTGAAATAAATGCTATTGTTATATACATTTTTTAACAAAAACAACACAAAACTATAACCATTCTGAATTTTCTCTGGAAAAAATAAAACCTGTCCTTCAGATGGAAAATTATTTTTAGTTGAAATTTCCACAACCGTTATCATTAATAGTTAATAATGGAGTGCAGACATTGACAGCTATAGCTGAAACATGGATAAGACACATTTGGCTCTGACTGAAGCGTGACAGAATGTGAAACACCTGCACACACAGATCTGAAAAATGAAGACACATTTCAATCTGCGTCATCACTTCACTCCGCTCATTTATTCTTTTCTAAAACATATAAACAAACCATCCAAAATAAAAATAAAAATCCTAATGTTGCAGACTAAAGTATGACATCACTATTATGAAGATTACAACAAAGCAGAACAGAATAAATGATATAAATGAACATTACAATAAAGTGTTTCCGGCTGACATCTTGCTGCCTGTTCTCACCTTTTGTGTCTTGCTGACAGAGTTTTTGTTCAGACTGCTCCACAGTGCCATGCCTCTCTCTCACGACAGCCCAGTGTGGTGCAGGAGTATGGACAGACTGTGTGATGTCTGTAAACATTTGTGTTTGCTCTCAGTGGGATAGAAAGGGAGTGATTTCATTAACATGGCTCAGAGCTCTGAGGTATGTTTGTGCGCTTTTCTCCAACCCAACAGTATAGTACTAAAACCATATGCCCTTAAGTGTGTACCTCTGCCTAATGCATCTGACAGCGCTGTTTTCTCTAATTAAGTTCTCTCCATGTGTCTGATGCACATTGCAGCACTCCATCTCTCTCACACACACACACCCATCTTACAATGAGGCCTTGAAGGAAAAAGAACACACTTCAACTCCGATTACACTTATCATTGAGAACCAAGGGGTTTATAAAACATTAGTTTTTATTTAAAATTCCAAACTGAAGCACTGTTTAGGCCTCGGATGGGGGGAGGCAGATTCGTTGAAAAGGTTCTGTTAAACAGTAGGAGGTGGTGAAAAGAGAGCAAAACACACGAAGGAGGAGAGGATATGCCAGTGGTGGACCTGCTAGAACCCCCCTAAACCATCCACAACAGAACACACACACACACACACACACACACACACACACACACACACACACACACACACACACACACACACACACACACACACACACACACACATGCATGACTTTTCTAGCTTGACTATGACATCACAGTTTCCGTCCCTCCCAGCCCCACCCTGTCGGAAGCGATGAGCGGGTGAGTCAGTTGGTTCTGAGGAGCCATGTGATTCAGGGTGACGTTGCTGCAAGTACAGCGGTACGGGCCAGGGCCTTTCATTCATTAATCAGATGTCCAAAGGGAGGACAATGAGGTGGCGTCTGCTTGCATACATTTGTGTGTGTGTGTGTGTGTGTGTGTGTGTGTGTGTGTGTGTGTGTGTGTGTGTGTGTGTGTGTGTGTGCATGTGCCTGTGCATGTGTGTGTGTGTTTGTATCATTTAGCTATAGATGCTCAAAAAGCGTTTTGCCCATTGCCACAAGACACCTGGCACCTTACATGGTGGACCCAAACAGCGGGGCAGGGGCCAAGCTAGACATGGGGGTGGGGGGTGGGGGTGGGGGGGTGTCTTTTCTATATTAATGGCAGTTTTGTACTGATTATTCAATACCTAATGTTGCTCCACTTTGTCGACACCTTTATTGTTTCCCCCTCTGCCCCGCTGCCCACTCCCAAATTCCCCAGTGCCCCTGTGCTCACATACACACACACACACACACACACAGACACACACACACACACACACACACACACACACACACACACACACACACACACACACACACACACACACACACTCACACACACACACACACACACACACACTCACTCTCTCTCTCTCTCTCTCTCTCTCTCTCTAGTTCTCTTTGGGTTTGCTTTATATTAACAGAGGATGTGATTTGACAAACAGGGGCATCCATTATGGTAGTACTGCCTAATCTCTGTAATGGCCCCATAGACACAGGACTGGTGGTTATCAAACACTGAAACACACACACACACACACACACACACACACACACACACACACACACACACACACACACACACACACTTTGCTGTAAATGTGCATGAAGGGTTTTTCTTATTTAACAGAAGACACGACCACTTTTGCTTTTGGAGTGATTCTGATGATGTTTTATCCTTTTGTGTGATCTGCCCTGCTGAATTAGCAGCCTTGTATTTTTCCCATTTCACTTATTGTTCTTTTCCTCCTCACAGTTTTTTCAGCTGAAAGATCAAAACCATTGCTTTTCAGGTCAAGCAGTTTATAGGCTTGAGAGTGCCACCTAAACTTTCATTGTGTGCCTCTAACACAGCCAGAAGACGGCAAGGCACCAAAGGGAATTTCAATTCAATTCAATTCAAGTTTATTTATATAGCGCCAAATCACGACAAGAGTCGTCTCAAGGCACTTCACATAATAAAAATTCCAATTCAGTTCAGTTCATTAAGCCAATCAGAGATGCTGAGGACAGTAAAGATGGAACAGTTGATTTAAAAGATGCAACTGTGTTGTCAGATAGAGACCGACTATAGTGAAATTTACTTTCATGTCTCGAGAACTCAGTTATAAAAAACTCAAAGGTTATCAGAAAGTTGTCCGAGAGGACTGGATTATGTGGAAAGATTGTTATTTCCTCACACTCTATGCCATAAGTCAGCACAAGGTCCAATGTATGATGGCAGGAGTGAGTGGAGCTATGTATTCTTTGAGTGAAACCAATTGAGTCTAAGATATTACTAAAGGCTACAATGAGGCTATCATTTTCAATGTCCACATGAATATTAAAATCCCCCACTACAATGACCTTATCAGTATTTAGCACCAAATCAGATAAAAAATCAGAGATCTGATCCAAAAACTCAGAGTAAGGGCCTGGTGGACGATATAAAACTACAAACAAGAGTGGTTTTACAGTTTTGCAATCTGGATTAGGAAAACTAAGAATAAGATGTTCAAATGAACTGTAACTATTAATCTGTAAGGGACTGATTAATAAGTCCGAATGAAAAATGGTTGCCACTCCTCCTCCTCGCCCTGTACTTCGAGCAATATGATGATTTAAATAATTTGAAGGAGTCGACTCATTTAAGCTAACATAGTCCTCTTGCTGCAGCCAGGATTCTGTGAGAGAGAGCAAAGAGATCTGATTATCACAAATCAAGTCATTAACTAACAAAGTCTTAGAAAAAATGGATCTAATGTTCAACAACCCACATTTAATTTTTCTAGTTTTCTGCTCAGTTGAATTTGTTCTAATATTTATGAGATTTCCATGATTTGCTTTATTAAGCCTGATATTTAATCTGTGTGATTTTGGCCGTGGGCAGGACACTGTCTCTATGGGGTAGTGGGTGGGTAACAGTACAGAAGCTGCAGAGGGGTGGGTTAAACTACGACTCTGCTTCCTGGTCTGGACCCTGGGTTGTCATGGAGGACTAATAAAACTGGCCATGCTCCTAGAAAGAAGAGCTGCCCCATCCAAAGAGGGATGGATGCCGTCTCTCCGCATCAGACCAGGTTTTCCCCACAAAGTTTTCCAATTATCAATGTAGCCCACGTTGTTTTCAGGACACCACCTAGACAACCAGCGGTTGAAGGACAGCATGCGGCTAAACATGTCGTCACTGGTCCGATCGGGTAGGGGGCCAGAGAAAATTACGGAGTCCAACATTGTTTTGGCAAACTTACACACCGAAGCAACATTAATTTTAGTGACCTCCGATTGGCGTAACCGGGTGTCGTTACCGCCAGCGTGAATAACAATCTTACTGTAGTTACGCTTATCCTTAGCCAGCAGTTTCAGATAAGATTTAATGTCGCCCGCTCTGGCCCCAGGTAAACATTTAACTATGGTTGCTGAAGTCTCTAATGCCACGTTTCTGAATATGGAGCTGCCAATGATCAGAGTCGGCTTGTCAGTGGGTGTGTCACTGAGCGGGGAAAATCTATTAGAAACGTGGACGGGTTGGTGGTGGCCCACAGGCTGGGTTCTATGCTTCCTGCGTACCGTCACCCAGCTGGCCTGAGGTCCCGGCTGCTTGGGTTCTGCTGGAGGATTGCTACGGGGTGGTTCTGAGCTAGTTAGCCCCACGCTAGCTAAGTAGCTACGGCTGTTTACAGGCTTTTCAACAGCGTGGAGCCGGGGCTCCAATTCCGACACCCTCGCCTCCAAAGCTACAAAAATGCTACATTTATTACACGTACCATTATCACTAAAGGAGGCAGAGGAGTAACTAAACATCTGACACAGAGAGCAAGAGATAGGAGACAGAGAAGCAGAGACAGAAGTAGCCATAGTCGTGCTGAGGCTAAGCTAACTGGACGAGCAAACTGTTCAGTACCAAATAAACTGCGTGCAAACTCAAATGGTTCCCTAAAAGCTAGGTGGAACAACAGAAAATGTGTGTTTTAGCGTGCTTTTGTGCTACAATAACTCAGAGATATCCAAGTACAAAGAAATTAAATCAGCTTTAGCGAGCCCCAAACACCCACCAAACAGCTACACGGAGTGCAACACTGAAAACAGGAAACAGGAAACGCCTTACCGCCAGGTGCAGCCAATCAGCATCCATTTGGGGATGCCAAGATTGGAGCCCCAATTTCCCAAAATGGTAGCTAGGTCATGCACATTCGTTGAGGTAAGGGTGGGAATAAAATCTGACGTCTAGATCTTCTAAATTCATAGCTGCTTGCTCCCAGTCCACCCGGTTGACAAAGGATCCCTGGTAGACTGTGTCCTTGAAGGATGCAGCCCCTAGGTTTGGACACACCCAGTATCAGAAGTGACTTGGAAAATGGAATTGGTTTGGTGACCCACAAATTTGTCTGAGTGATTCAGAAGTTCCATCCATCCATTTACATCCACTTATGTCGGATCACGGGGACTGCAGCCTAAGCAGAGAGGCCCAGACTTCCTTCTCCCCAGCCACTTGAGTCAGCTCCTCCAGGGGAATCCCAAAGTGTTTCCTGGCAAGCTGTGAAAACATTGTCCCTCCAGCGTGTCCTGAGTCTTCCTTTAGGTCTCCTCTCAGTTGAACATGCTTGGAAAACCTCACCAGAGAGGCATCCTAATCAGATGCCCAAGCCACCTCAACTGGCTCCTCTCGATGTGGAGGAGCAGCGGGTCTACTCCAAGCCACTCCTGGATGACAGAGCTGCTCACCCTACCTCTAAGGGAGACCCCAGACACCCTGCAGAGTGTGATCTCATTCTTTCAGTCACTACTCAAAGCTCATGACCATAGATGATGGTAGGAACGTAGATAGAACAGTAAATCGAGAACTTCGCATTCTGGTTCAGCTCTCTCTTCTCCACAACGGACCGGTAGAACACTCGCATCACTGCAGACGCAGCACCAATCCGCCTATCGATCTCACTTCAGAAACTCATTCAGGGAATTTCACCCATGTTCAGAAAGAGTTCAAACATGTAGTGAGTAGAAGTTATGTGGATGAAAAGGCCTTGTTAACGTCAAAGGTCAGAGGTGAGTTGATTGGTTTGAGATAATAGAAAAACAACAGGGGCTGCACGGTGGTGCAGTGGTAAGCACTGTTGCCTTGCGGCAAGAAGGTCCTGGGTTCATATCCCACCCTGGGATCCTTCTGCAAGTAGTTTGCATGTTCTCTCTGTGCACGCATGGGTTCTCTCTGGATACTCCAGCTTCCTCCCACAGTCCAAAAGCATGACTGCGAGGTTGAATGGTCTGTCTAATCATTGGGTGTGAGTGTGTGAGTGTGTGTGTGTGTATGGATGTTTGTCCTGTGTGTCTTTATGTTGCCCTGCGATGGACTGGCAACCTGTCCAGGGTGTGCCCTGCCTGTTTGCCCGAAGACTGCTAGAGATAGACCCCAGCCCCCCTGCATCGATGAGCAGGTACAGAAACACAACAGGAAATTGGGGCTACAGTTCCCGCAGGATCTCCAAAATGAGACAATGGGAGATTTGGAAACTGTTTCCTAGTGAGTTCAGATTGCTGCTGCAACATTCCGATGGTTGGGTCAGAATTTGGTGCCGTGGATCCATCCTGCTTTTTGTAGGGGATATACACTTGGACCCTTTGTACAACCTGAGCCTGGTTTAAACACCACAGCCTACCTGGGTATTGTTGCTAACCAAGTCCACCTCTTATGACCACAGTGGACCCATCTTCTGATGGCTGCTTCCAGCAGGACGTTGCACCATGTCACAAAGCTCAAATCATCTCTAACTGGTTTCTAGAACATGGACTGGACTCCAAAAGCCTTCACAGTCCCCAAATCTCAATCCAGTCCAGAACCTTTGGGATTTAGTGAAACAGGAGATCCAAATAATGGATGAAACTGTGTGGAAAGTCTGTCATGTTAATATGGATCAGAACATCTGAGGAATGTTTCCAACACCTTGAAACAAAGAATTACCACTCGCTCAAAATAAGTTTTGATAAAAGGACGAACAACTAAGTCCTTCAGGGGTACGTCTGAGTTAAAAATGCTCATGAAATACGTATGTGGGGTAACCAGGTAGGTAGGTTTTAACTGTTGCAAATCTGCAACACCTGCCTCCAGAGGGTTAACCCTTTAATGCATGAATTATGAAATCTTCAACCATGATTTTTTAACAATTTTTTTCATCCATCTTTAGGTGTGAATGAAACAAATTTCAACAAATATTTTTTGTAAAATTTTATAATTTACAAATAATTTATTACATGTCCACCTCAGTGGACAGTGTGCATTCTGAACATGAAATATGTTGGCTTGGCTTATGAAGTCCAAATGGAGGGGCTCAATTGCAATAAAGTCTTCAACAGCTGTGCTTAATAGCAAAAACAAATGAATAACAATTTTGAGTACCTGTCCACTGTAGTGACCATTATGCATCAAAGGGTTAAAGCAGTTTGAAGGCAAAGAGTGTCTGATAGAAGCTAATAAAATGAGTGTGAACACATTAGAACACACACCCATACATACATAAAACCCAGCATCCCTCTCCCTGTTCAGTACCAGCTGAGGAGCACCATGGTTTGTAGGGAGCAGGGGGAGCTTGTTATCCTCATTAATTAATGACAAAAGCGATGTAATTGGCCATCCATAATTCTCCATGTGGAGACAGTGTGACAGGCAGGGCTGGGACCATCCTCTACAGCGAGAGCAGCTCACAAACACACACACACACACACACACACACACACACACACACACACACACACACACACACACACACACTTTTCATTCATTTTCGCTGTGTGTGTGTGTGTGTGTGTGTGTGTGTGTGTGTGTGTGTGTGTGTGTGTGTGTGTGTGTGTGTGTGTGTGTGTGTGTGTGTGTGTGTTGCTTGTTCTGCAATTCAGATACAAGACAGGTTTGTAATTACAAGCTGATATCACAGACTAGAGCAGAGACAACGCGTGATACAGTATTGTTCCATTTCCTCAGTGTGATTCTACACAAATGAAGATAACATTTTTTAAAGATCACGTAATATACAACAAGTATGTCAGTTAAATTTCTAATATGTAGCTTTTTGGACTGTTTGAGGCTCCTCTGGGCCCAGGCTGTAGCGCCGGGGTGCAACATGCTATATCCCCCACCACGTCTGGATGAAAAGACAAGATTAATGGCACTTCCTGTCGCAGATGAGCTTGCACTAGCCTAATTAAAACCACTGGAACACGCGCTCTGCCAAGGATCAGTGGCTTTTAATGAGGAGCTTGTAGGCTGATTTGGGCCTCATTTTCTGCTTAATAACGCCGGTTTAAAAAGTAATTTTGGAGGGATGTGACTCCTTTAAACCTTCTCATTATCAATGATAGCACTTCACTTAAGTACTTCAGGAAACGTTGTGTTTAATTAATATTGTGTCGCACGCAAGGATTAGCTGACAGCCCAGAATGGTGGTATCCAAGCAAGTGAGCAAGGGAGCTGGAATTGATGAAGAACTTTCAAGGACACTGATTTCATTAAGCAGCTTCATTACAGCCCAAATAACTCTTCATGTCATTTCAATGCTCCACACACACACACACACACACACACACACACACACACACACACACACACACACACACACACACACACACACACACACACACACACGCACGCACACACACACTTTGCTGTAAATGTGCATGAAGAGTTTTTCTTATTTAACAGAAGACACGACCACTTTTGCTTTTGGAGTGATTCTGATGATGTTTTATCCTTTTGTGTGATCTGCCCTGCTGAATTAGCAGCCTTGTATTTTTCCCATTTCACTTATTGTTCTTTTCCTCCTCACAGTTTTTTCAGCTGAAAGATCAAAACCATTGCTTTTCAGGTCAAGCAGTTTATAGGCTTGAGAGTGCCACCTAAACTTTCATTGTGTGCCTCTAACACAGCCTACAAAGACTCTTAGAGCCTCTTCATCCCATTGTGTTAATCTTCTTAGACCCTGACTCCACTGTTCAGTATGAATATTGCAGGAAAGTATGGGGCTTGAGAGGCTTTGGGTATCTCAGGGCTCACTGTCGTTGGGATTTACAACACATAAACATCACAAATGTTTCTTTTTTCTTTTGCTGTGACAGGGTTAAGATCATTTATAATTTATAATTCATTTACTTTCAGTTAATTATGGGAGAAAATAGCTTAGGGAACATTTGTTTTGTTGTGAAAAATAAGGACAAAGAATTTTTTGCTTTACTCAAAAATGAAAAGTGAAGTCTAGAACAATTGATCTATTGTGTTTTGTTTTATTAAAACCCAACTTTTTTCACCTAGCAATAATTTCATCTGCAAAATTTGGCTCAGATGTCTGAATTTCACCGTTACTGATCTAGAGCGGTTTGCAGCCAATTGTGAAGCAGCTGGGATGAGAATCAGCTCCTCTAAATCCGAGACCATGATCTTGAGTCAGAAAGTGTAGAATGCCTCCTCCAGGTCAGGGATGAGGTCCTGCCCCAAGTGGAAGAGTTTATGGATCTCGGGGTCTCGTTCACAAGGGAAATGTGGAGCCCAAGTTCGATTGGCGAATTGATGCTGCATCTGCAGTGATGCGGGCGTTGCTCAAGTCTGTCGTGGTGAAGAGAGAGCTGAGCCAGAAAGGCAAAGCTCTCAATTTACCATTTGATCCACATTCCTACCCTCACCTCATGAGCTTTGGGTAGTGACTAAAAGAACGAGATCGCAGGGATCCCGGGAGGGTCTCAGTGTAGATCCGGTGCCCCTCCACATCGAGAGGAGTAGGTTAAGGTGGCTTGGGCATTTGATTAGGATGCCTCCTGGAAACCTCCCTGCTGAGCTTTTCCGGGCACGTCCAACCGGTAGGAGATCCAAAGAAAGACCCAGGACATGCTGGAAGGACTGTGTCTCTAAGCTGGTCAGGGAATGCCTTGGGATTCCCTCAGAGGAGCTGGCCCAAGTGACTGGGGAGAGGGAAGCCTGGGCCTCCCTGCTCAGGCTACTGCCCCTAGGACCCGACTAGTTAAGCAGACAATAATGGATGGATGAATGATCCAGAGAATGTATCACTAAAAGAACTCCACTTTGCTGCATGATAAAATGAACATTGTGTTGTAAAATAATTCAGTCAGGAATCTGTCTGAACAAGAATAGGGAGCAGGGTTAAAACCCCAAGTTAAACCAGTAGAGTTCTGTAAGATCAACAGGGAGGGCTCATTGTAATCTCCACAATGGGAACCTGCTTCTTTCATTATTTTCGGCATGTTTGGTTGATGGTATCCACACATTACCACATCCTATCAGGTAATACCAGAGACTTTGAAGGATTATCAGGAATAAGAGGGATTGGATTCTGTCTTGTAGAGGGGATGATTCCACTAAATTTTCTAACATTTTCATATGAAAATGGATTTTGGATTTTTTATTTTTTTCTTGTGAGTTTTTTTGTTGTCGGGGAGATGAGAAAGAAACGTGATTGAAACAGAAAGCCCAAACCAACAGTCGCTGAGAAGAGGTGTGTGTGTGTGTGTGTGTGTGTGTGTGTGTGTGTGTGTGTGTGTGTTTGCTGTTGTGTGTGTGTGTGTGTGTGTGTGTGTGTGTGTGTGTGTGTGTGTGTGTGTGTGGTCTACAAAAGTGTTTTAAGGCCTCTTTATCATCTCAAAGTAAGACAAAGTGCCCCTAAACTCTTCTGATAATTGTCACCTCTCTAACGTTGCCTCACACTGGTTGGCGAGGCTGCAGCGGGCCATTGCTGCTACAGCCAATCCCATCATGATTAATGCAGGAGCTCTGCCTAATCCACAGCTCCACCTTGTTATCCTCTCTTCATAATATAGAAATAAGAGGATAATATCTGTGGATATTATGAACTCTATTGTTCTCCGTTTGTTTTTGGTCCTGAGTCAAACCACAGAAAAACACCTTCTGTTTGTCGCTGCGATCCCCCCCACTGTTTTTGTTTTGCAAGTATGAATGTTCTGGAAAGAGATGAAATCATATAGGGGCCACACTAATAACTCCACTCACAACATCACCTTGTTAAAAAACAATATTGTTCTCAACTAATGAATCAATTAACTTCTTCAACTGCCAGGCTTCCGTGTATAAATCATTCATTATCAATGCTCTCTGCTAACCTTCCAGAGTTATCTCTGTGGTCCAATTGAACTACCCCCCCCCCCCCCCCCCCCCCCCACACACACACACACACACACACACACACACCACCCCAGGTGTCCTGTCTCAAGGTTGATCTGCACACAGGATGGACAAGAGACAGCTGCCCATCAGTCTCCGGCTCCAGTGGGCCATTAGAGCACAGCCAGTGTTTGTGCCTTTGTGTTTGTCATTTACAGGTTTAATTAGTCAGAGCTGTTAATGGAGGAGATGACTTTGGGGGCCGTGGATGAATGACACTCGTTCATCTCTGGCTGCAGGGTGACAATATGCTTCACTAAGAGTTGAATAAAGGAAGGAAAGATGCAGAAAAGAGTGGATAGAAAGCAAAAAGGGATGAGTGGAGGGTGAAGGGAGGGTCACACTGGTATTATTTATGAATGGATGGCTCCGTATGTGCGAGTATGTGCATATGTGTGTGCCTGTTTGTTAATGGATCCTCAGACTGCAGCTCTGCTGGTCCAGGTCACCTGCCGTTCCTCGGTTGTGGTAAGGATTATCTCAGGAAGTGAACTGGAGCAACAATAATGTAAAGTGTGTCTCGTACTGTAGGCCAGGCCTGGAGTTATCAACACACACACACACACGAACACACTCACAATGATGGGTAAATTTATAAAAGTATAAAAATATAAAAGTATTAGGACGTATTTAAAAAAGTTTTTTATTCCGTTCTTGTGTGCAGAGTAACAAATTAAATATATATGAATTATTTTAAGGGGTCGAACACTGAAAAACATTTGTAATTATTATTTCTGATTATGATCAGTCACTGTGAGTTTTTTATTCAGATTAAACATGAAAATAGTTTCCTACACCTATCTCCTGCGGTAGCTTCTAATAGAAAATAGACGGTGAGATGCCAGTATTTGTAAAGCCAACAGATCTATGTCACACTGTCCCATAATGTTTATGGACTCACCCATCTTGACTTTTGGCGGGGAATGCTGCTGTTGGTTTAGAATCCGGGAAACAGCAGAGAACATCTCGACTAGTAGAAGCTAACCGTCAACATTAGCAACTCCATCACACAGCAGCACTCCTCCAGGTTTGTGTTATTTATTGAGATAAAACATCAGTGTTGCAAAGTAAACAGATTCAGTGGCAGGGCCATGTTGCTGTAATCCAATTAGAGGCGAGATGTCCAAATATCAGGAAGATGCTGTCAGATGCTCAACTCTGATGTGGCTCACTTCTAGTTCCTAGAAATAATGCACCAGAGCTTTGTTTCCCCATAGTACGTCTTAAAAGGCGTTCCTTCCCACTAGAGACCACGGCAAATGAATTGATTAACTCATTCACTGCCATTGACGACTAAAGTCGTCATTTTAGATCCAACCGTTCACTGCCAATGACGACTAAAGTCGTCATTTGCATTTTTTTTACTGTTTGAGCATCAGAACGAGCCCCCGCGCTGAGAGAACAAACATCTCAGCCCTGAAGCCGATCTTCATCCGCATACGTCACAGATCACATGATCAGGAAGCAGACCATCCATGTGTTTGGAGATTGTTTTAGGCCGTTCCTGTAAAAAAAAGTGAGGCGCGAACCGGAAAAGCGTCTGCCGATCACAATTTGACAACAGATTATGAAAGAACGGATAATGCTCGAAACACACGGCTTCTTCCTGATGTAAGAGGTGAGTCTGCTCTTTGTTTTGGTTGTTTTGGCATCGACATCATGCTAGCGCGCAACGTTCTGTGACTCTTAAAAAACAGTAAAAATGGTGAGAAACGCTGGCAGCGAAGGCCGTTAGTGATCAGGAAACGGCTGGCAGTGAATGAGTTAAATGAGTGAACCACACCTTTAATTAAAACATGTTTAGGTTATAGTTTCTTTTGCTTTTTATTTTGATGTTTGAATGTTTTTCTTGTGCACCTGCACGCACCGAGGACGGTTGAGGTCGCATCTTGCAGAAATGAGTGGGATTATTATCAAATTAGATAGAGACTGAGATGTTTTTCCTACCAAAAATTGATTATTAACTCACGTGAAATAAAACAGGCAAGGAATTGACTCAACAAGGTGTACAGGGCACAAACCAATTCGGTTTTTCTTACTTGACAACAACTTCCCCTAGACTGTACAGAGATTAGGGCAGTAAGAGTTTCGGTCTCCTGTTGCTGGATAGTTAGGCCAATGGATAATTTTATTTAGTTATAGTGTTTTTAGTTTATTGTGTTTCTCAACATTAAATGAATGATTGCATCTGAAAGTATTGGAAATGTAACTAATTAGTAAGGAAATAGAATGAACATGAGTCAACACTTGCAGAAAAAGTTTGAACTGTTTTTTATTCTAATCAAAACAAGGCAGATATGTTCAGGATTCCATTTCTAGGTTCAGTTTATCTGTCAGTATCACAGACATCATAAACGTAGACACCCCATGGATTGGAGCTGCCATAGTGGCCGGCCGCCATATTGGATGGGTCTCCATTTTCCCCCAGTGTAGTTACTTCTATTGAGGAAGGCGTTTACCTAACTACAAAAACACATATGCTTTTTCATAAAATCAGACACATGGTATGGCATAATAGTTAAAATATAAACATAAAACAATAAAATAAAATAAAATGACATGCTGTGTGTACAAAATATAACTTTTCCTAAAAACAGTGTGTGTGGGGGGGGCTTCTTGGGAGATTGGACTTTGACTCAAATAAAACAACAGTGAAGAGTCCAGAAATTGTATATTTGGTGTCACTTTTGAACAATAAAATAGGTTGGGGACGTATTGGCTAGTCACTGTTTAGGTAATTTTCTTACACATGTGTACAAAAGAAGTAGTCAGCTGTTTAATAACTTTTTACTCTTGTTTATTATGATCCGTGGACTGTTTTGATTTGAAATTGAATCCAAAAGGATTTAGAAGCAAAACTAGGGAGCTTAAGTCTTATTGTTATTATGATTATGATTATGAAGATGATGATGATTATTGTTATTATTATTATTATTATTATTATTAGGAATATAATAATAATTATTATTATTATTACTATTATTATTACTATTATTATTTATTTTTTTTACCACGTGGTAATTATATATTTTTTATTTTGCCTTTGATTGCCGCGCTCAGACCCAGACTGGTTACTTGTTTGCTGTTTTCCAGGAATTCTTTGTACTTATTTAGTATTTTTGCTGACTTGATTACAGGATTACACCTGACACTGTTTTCCGTTTGAATCCAGACAACCAGCAGATCTGAAGTGCAGCAGGACATTTACTAATGAAGTTGTTTCATTTTTTTCTCTTTTAATCCTCATACAGGTGCTTCTGTGCTGCTGCAGCACTACATCACAGCAAAACATGTTTTCCCCCAAAACACACTGCTCATAAACAAATTGATTTAATATTACTAGAGAATGAAAACCCATAATATTACTAATCCTTTTCCCATGAATTGTAATCTTTTTCTATTAATATTTCAAACGATGAAAACTGGGCTTTGTGATTCTAGCTGGGGAATTATACAACACAAACACGCACACACGCACACACACACACACACACACACACACACACACACACACACACACACACACACACACACACACACAGATAGTGAGAGAGAGAGAGAGAGAGAGAGAGAGAGAGAGAGAGAGAGAGGGAGTTTTAAGTTCAGTACAATAACTTTTTTTTTACATTTAACTTAACTTTTACCACATAAACCCAAGTTTTTATATGTTTTAATAAAATGGCACAAAAAAATCCCCAAAATGATGTTGCTTCAACATGACTAACATATGCTTACATACACACAGACACACATTTCTGATCTTCCTCATAAGGCGAACATGGGATTTCTGGTTATGTCCCAGCTCCATTGTCATTTTAATCACGACAATGAGATCAGACGGGCCGAGGGGGGTGGGCCTGGCCTGTGGTTGGTTGATTGTTCTGATTGAGTATTCTTTGTTTCATAGATATGTAATACAGCCTGCTTAAGAGGATTTGGTCAGAGGAAGGAGGTTATTGCGTGATTTAATCACGTTCACAGAGGTGAGCCTGCATTTATTCATTTCTTTGAATAATATGATTATATTTACCTTGTTTACTTAAATGTGCCATTCCCTGAAATAAAAAATGCAAATAATAAAAAAGAAAATTAAAAAAAGTAGTCTTAATGTTTTGGTCTGTTGCATTACTATGACTTACTGACATGTGTTTCCTTTCCTAGAGACTCCAAATAATTCTGTAACACCTGGGCAAATATTTATTATTATTATTATTATTATTATTATTATTATTATTATTATTACATTTCAAGGGTTTGATGCCCTGACCTTTTTTATATTAGCACATGATGTGGAGATTGTAAAGAGAAAGTGAAGGAGCTTAATAATGTGTCTAGGTGAGAGCTTTTTGGAGTTTTAGACTTTAACCCTTTACTGTAATCTGAAACAGGATGTTATCAGGATAAGTTGGATTAACACACACACACACACACACACACACACACACACACACACACACACACGGATTAGATAACAATGCATAAAAGATTAGTTCAAAAAGACAGACATCTGAGGATTTCACACGGTTTGTGCTTGTCGTTTCTGACAAGAAGCAAATCAGTTTTTTATGTCATCCATGAAATTCTCGTGTAAATTGTAACGTCCAGCAATGGTCAGTTTTAGGTACAGTTTGACCTTTCAACATTTATTCAACATCTGGTCAAACAGGAGACACAAGCCTGCACGTGTTCCCTTTAAATGACCCTGCCTTCATACCAGCTGGAGCTCACAGACTCTGCAGCTCTGACAACAGATAACGACATGTCAACAATAACTTTCTTCCCCAAGGCCTCCACATAAGGAACACTCCAGCTCGGATCAGTTGCTAAATTCAAGAATGATTTCCTAAATCAATATGAACTTCTTCCATGACTTACAATAAAGAGGATGGTAAACTAATTTCCCCAGTGTTCCACTTAACTGACAATATTATTCAGCTCCGGGATGAAGTTAAATATTTGGGGCACTACATCTCTGCTGACCTGTCGGATGATAGAGACATTTATAGACAGTGCTGCTTGCAGTATGCACAAGCTAATATGCTCATTCGGAAATTTTCTAGGTGTCCCATTTCTGTCAAGCTGACACTTTTCAAAGCATTTTGTACACCTATGTACACTGCACATCTGTGGATGAATTACAGGAGAAGAAGTCTGTACAAACTTCAGGTGGCATAAAATGATGGGTTGAGGCTGCTGCTGAAGGTACCTTGCTTAAGCAGTGCCAGCCAGTTATTCATGTACGCTGGTATTCCCACTTGTACTGCTACCCTTCGCAGTCTAATGTACAGATGTATGTGTAGGCTGATGGTCTCTGGAAATGGTATTATCTCTATCTTGTCCACAACGACACAAAGCATGATTCGTTTCTATTTTAACCTTTGGAATCACTGGCATTGTTGCCTGTATGTTTGACCGATCTTGTCGGTTTATATTGCTATTGGTTGTAATTTTATTGTATTAACTTGCTTTATTGTTCTTAATGTGTTTTTATTTTCTTGCTATTTTTTAAACAGTTTTTTTAATCCTATAATCTTTATTCTTTATGAATTTACCTATTTTTACTGTTCACTGTGTTATTCTTCCCATTATGGACCTTAAAGGCCCGGAATAAAGTTTGATGATGATGATGAATATAGATAATCCTTAAATAAATGTTTGTTTATTGCTACTTATAACAATTATATTATAATGAAATGCTTCATTAATCTGTGCTCAATGATTGAACCCACAGCATTACCATCTCAAGTCACCCCAAGTCTGCAACATCATGTATAGACAGGAAATACAACCATGCACACACACAAACATAGACAAACTTGTGTAACCGGAAACAGGGAACTATGGGACTGACGAATCTGGACAATAGAGATCACCCCTCTTTTGAAGTTGAAGGTCTAACCGAAGGCACGGGGGTGCAGGCAGATGTACAGGAGCGGCCGGCGCAGGTGGAGGCACCCGTGCAGCCGGAGCTTCACGAACAACTGGTACGAGAGCTCGAAATAGGCGGTCACCGACGTCGCGGACCGAGTCCCCTAGAGAGGTCAACCATGCGGAGAAGTGACGGAACAGGAGCAATGACAACCCCAAAGACAAACAAAGGTTTAGGCATGCAGTGAATAACATGACAGAATCAGCAGAGGACCAGTAGTAAGACACTGGTTGAAACCTGAGACCAGGATCTGCCGACAACTCACGCAGCACCCTGTTCACCGCACCAACTCGAACCATGGTCGGACCACTGAACGTAACACGATCCACTGTAGCTGGAGAAAGAGCAAAGGAGGTGTTATCATAAAAAGGAGAAAACTCCACAACAGACTTATGCTCACCAGGTTCCAAGTAATATAGAGAAACCTCACCTACGTGGACCACAATACTACGTGGAACTGTCACCCATAGCATTTGAGACGGAAGCACGACATGTGTGGACACACCATGACGCTCATAGAAAACATCTGCATCACGAGCAGGGGTATTAACTAACCAACATTTACCAACAACAGCAGCAGTAGTGTGAACAACATGGGAATGTGGAGTTAGTCATAGGACATTTAGAATCACCCGACAACTCATCTATGCCACACACACCAGTGGCACCGCCATGCAGAAAAGGTGTGCCTGGACACATGAAGTGCAGGCCACGTGTGAGCGAACACACGCACAGATCCGGAACCAACTAGACGTGCGGCATGTCCTTATGGAACGCAAGGACAGGAGGTGTATGTAACTTGACGTGAGTGTCGTCAACCCAATTACCTACATTTACCACATCTCTTAGTCTATAGATGTCATCTGGGGACACAATAGGTAAGTTGATGATGAAAGCTAGTTCTATAGCATCTGGACTGACACTTAACGGGTTAGCACTGCCCAACGAGAAAGCCAAGAGAGTCTGAAGGGCCATTGGGCCCTTCGATGTCACTCAAGCAATCGCAGACTGGACCATGGCCAGGGACAGGAGGTACAGGGGATCCTCCCCATGAGGAGGGTGTCAATCTAGGCACTCACGTTCCGACCAAAGTCGGACAAGCAAGTGGTCAGTATCTGTGTATGAGCATAACCAACATTCACAAAGGAACGCAATTTTTTCACAGCGGAAGTTGTTTTACGCAAAATGTCGCTATGAGTGTTGAGTATCACCATAGTCTGTTGTTCAGACATGCCCAGCTATCTCAAAGCACGCCGTTGCTGCAGTACCTGCTTACGCAGAGCCGGATATTCTCTGTTTAGCTCATCAACGTGTCAACGAACTGTGTTCATCTCGATCGAGTTGACTGAAGAGAATCCGAAATTTAAAAGAGAGCCAATCGCATTAGCTGCTGAGAAAAGTCTAGAAAACGCTTCAGTCTAATGCTGGTACCGGAAAGATCACTGTTCAAATCCGTGACTTTAAGCACCTGGACTAGGATGTGATGGACGTGAGCTTCTGCATGCTGCGTCAGGGTACTAGTCCAGTGGGCTCCAGTCTCCGACAGGTTGCCAAAGGCATTCGTCTTCTTATCAGTACACACCATAGTGAGGTCAAATTTAACAAAAATATTTTGTGTGAACAGACAATAGTTGTTCATTAACAGACCTGGGTGGTCTCGGTGCATGATACCCGAATAGGGCCCAGGTTCGTACAGACGCGTTCGAGGAGGCTGAGAATGAATCTCAGCTGCGGTCGGCATCAGACTGATGCACGCAACTAACAAAACAAGTTTTGTCAGACCTGGAAATGAAAACCAAGAACGTTGTAGACTGTGGACTGGTGCGGCCTTGCGGGGGTTCGGCGCAGATGAGCACTCAAGAGGGCCCTTGGACGATGCGCAGGTGCAGTCAGAGAGATCATTTTCAGCCAGTAGAGGTACAGGGCGCCATTCAACCTCCCATTTGGTAGGCGAGTCACCAACCTCAGAGCTAGAGGTCACCAGCGCCAGCTGTAGAGCAGTAGGGTCAGTGATGTTATCAGCCCATCCTTCGGCAGGTGGGGTCCCCACCGCAAGGTGCTGGGCTTCAGCCAGAATCTCAGTGCCACCATCAACCCCCCCTTTGGCAGGTGGTGTTCCCACCGCAGGGTGCGGAGTCTCAGGTGGTGTGTCACTGCAACCGTCAACTCCCCCTAGGGTAGGTGGTTTTCCCACCACAGGCTGAAGGGGTCCTGCTGCAGAGACAACGCAGACACTGTGGATCTCACTGACGTCAGAAGTACTGGATCGACTGGTCAGACTGGCGGCGCCGATGTTGTTAACGACACCTAAAGAGGGAATGAGGTCCTCAAGAGGCGCTAAGGGCGTCGTTTGAGTCAGCCGAGTACAGAGTGTCCAATCACCAAATGAAATGACAGCCTTAACGCGTTGGAGCAGGTCCTGCCCCAACAGGAAAGGAAAAGCTTCGACATCAGCTATAAACACTGGATAGCTCATGGACATGTCTCCCACTGCGAAGTTTAGGAACACCACGTTCAACAAGGTCATTTGGCCCGAAGAGCAAGGACGGATGTTCACAGCGCAGGGCGAGAGTTCTAAGACACGACCCTGTGCAGCTGCAGCCAAGCGGACATGCTCCCAGAGAGAACTGGACACGATGGTGAAATCTGAACCGGAGTCCAAGATGCCCTCACAGTCAAGCGCCCCCTCCAGGGTCACCGGAATGTGAGGTTTCTCATTAGGACCCTCACGGACAATATTACAGAGAAACCTTAGTGGAAGTCTGACCGGTGAGCTAGGCTCGCCGGGTTTGGTTGCAGGTGCTTTGGATGCTAGAGGACCAGTGCTGACGGAAGCGACCACACCAGACCTCGCCGAGGTCACAGGTGTTATCAGACGCACTGTTGTCGCAAGCTCCGCCTCTGCAGGACCTGCTTCTACGACCAAGTCACATGCTGGTTCAGGAGGTGGAGGAGGGTCCGCCAAGGAGATGGACAGAACCGACTCACATACCGATGGGTCTTTCAACACGGCCCGATTTGCAGAACCCAGTGTGGCGCGAGCCGTTTCAGGAGAATAGCTCCTAGAATCAGCTCTCGGCCTTGGGGCAGGACTGTAGTCTCTGCGACCACGACGCGGTGAATACTTATCAGAGGGAGATCGGCAATTGCCTGAGCGAGACGACTCTCTCCTAGAGGAGTATGATGAACCCCCCTTTTCCCTAAAAGAAACACGATGTTTCTCACGACCAAGTTGTGGTGACTTAGGGTCCCCCTCACTGAGTGGGGGTGGGGGGTCCCAAATTCTGTCGAAACTGTGAGACCTGTTATTGGGAAAACCTCGTGGCTTGGAGTTTTTATAGGACTTCTGGACCTGTGATTTAGCACCAGGTCTGCGGTTATTACCTTTATGAGTCCCCGATGTAGTTCCTTCGAGTCGCAGCGTGGAGGGCTCTAACTCCACCGCCAGGACCGAAGGGGTGTCCTTAACCTTACTTGACTCTTTGAACCGCATGAAGCTATAACTTGCCATCCTCCTGAGATCGTCCATGGTTTTGACTCGAAGGTCTACCACACCCATATGGGGCCATTCTGAGGAAGCAAATTGTCAAGGAAATGCTCTTTAAAGGCTTTTTCATCTTCCATCCCCTTTTTACATTCTGAACCAAAAAGGCGTAGGTAGAAAGCTTGTGGGTCTCCTGAATTCTCGCCAGATAAACGTCCGTCTTGCGGTGTTAGAATGCTAATATTATCAGTTGATCAGACCAAATTAGCGATTAGCGATTAGCTTCTGTGCCAAGTAGAGATCGGTGTCTCCTGTCACACGTTAACACAACCTATTCAACAGTGATAAAACCACACAAATGATGCAGCAGAATCACTCAAAGATGTGACAAACTCACACACATAAATGCATTTACCTTAAAATCAACAAACACTTAACATCATGCAGTTCAGCTGTTCATGGACACATAGACTTTGGGTGACAAGGGAGAGTTTGTGAAAGGTAGGGACAGCATCCCCAAGTGGCGAATAACGAGATTGCCCTCGTTTTCCACTCAATAGGAAACAATAGTTTTGTGAAAAATTAATTAATAATTAAAAACCAACATGAAGTGCACAATTCTAATAAAGACTGGCTTGCTCGTCAATAAATGTAGCATTGGCAAACTGAGTACTTTAAGAGCTCAAGCTATATACCGTAAATCCTCTAATACAGGCCCGGGTCTGTATTTGACTCAAGCTCATCAAGCTCCAGGCCTTTATTGGAAGGAGGACCAGAAGTAACGGCAGGCCTCAATTTCTATTTGAATAAAATGAACTAATGGTTCACTGGAGATTTTGACAATTAAAATTGCGCCCACATTTTCAAAGTTAAACACATTTCTTTTAACAATGGTAGTTTCTGCTTCAGCCCTCTCCCCCCTCCCCCTGTGCAGCGGCCACAAACTCACTGATGTGCCTGCAGCCTCTCAGAGTTCCTGCTGCTCTAAATATTAAAATAATTATTTCATTTTCTGTTCCTCACTTCTGATTACCTTCAATGGTGTCTGTTTGTTGCAACCACCAGGTACAAAAACTAACTTGTTTTTATTTGACTATTTTTCTGTCCTGCCTGTTTATCTTCCTGCATCTCCTCTCAATCCTAAAGAAAAACTGCTACCTGGGTTCATATATATTCACCTTATGAGTTACCTTCGAACTGCAGTTCTGAAAGATCTACCGACCGCAAAAACAGCGGAGTGCTTGCTGCTTGCCGGCCGCACCAATAAGGTAAAATCACCAGAGGACAAACAGGTGATGCGCCCCGATCCACAGCAGTGAAACGCATCAGGCACAAATAAAAGAACAAAAAAACAAAAAACATAAAAGGAAATGAGCCGACATGAACGATCGCGTGGTAAATTAGTTTTTGAGGTGGCGACACCTGATTTGATAATGTCACTGTGGCCGTGCTCAGGACGCAGATGTCTGGAGCGCATCAACAATCAGAGCTTTGCATGCGCACGCTGGTTAAGGTTAGGATGGGGGTGAGGGGAATGTTAAATTGCAAGAGGGTAAACGTCACAATTTGGTTAAATGTCCATTTTACGGCGGGTGTCAGTGCCGACGCTCTGGCACAGCGCGTTGCTTCCCGACGCAGGAGCTTGTCACCTGCTGACAGCAGGCTGCTGTGTTTTCCGTGGACTGCATCTTGTCGGTCATTATCACGTGACAGCGACTAGTCGATGACAGGCATAAAAAGTCACTATAGAGCAGTGAAGTCGACTAGTGACTAGTTCATACAACCCCTGCTACTGCTCCCCAGAGTGTTCTGCAGCATAATCAGCACGTTCTCTTTGAACTTGATATCAAATTTTCACCTCCTCTTCATCTCCGCACGGTTAAAGTTACCCTCGCGGTCTGTCACTGGCAAATCAAAAGTGAGACGGATGACACAACCGCCCCCCGTACTTGCTTGTTACCACATTCCACCTGGCCACAATAAAAAACCGGCCATTGTTCACCTCCGCCGACTCCGACACCGGCCAAAATATGATACCCGGCAGTTAATTAAATACAGGCTCATATTAGAGGATTTACGGTATTACCTCTACTAATGACCAATAAGCTGTGATACTCTGTTTAAATATAGAATATCCACCCTGCTTGGTCTTTATTGTATTTATCAGAAGATTCTAGGATTTTTGCTTTATTAAGTAATTGTACACTCTTCATTTTGATTCAGAAAAGAGTCAGGTTTATAGAAGTAAGAATTTATTTTTCAAACAATTAAAACATGACTAGTTAACTAAGCATTTACTGTGAGTGGATGGAACTAAATGTGATGTATAAAACCTATGTGTGAATGTGGTGTTAGTCAGAACTTCCTTATCTAGGAATGCTGAGTTCTGGATGTAACAGAATTTGGTTTGCGTTAAGCAATGAAGTTGGTTGTTATCAAAACACATCAGACGCTACTTCACCTGTTCTCGGAGACCCTCGTGATAGATCCGGAATGTCGAAGTCCTCGGACTTCCAGGCACCGAGGTTCGTAGAAGAAACTGCGGCCCCCAGGAAACCGGTCTTAGAGTTGTCTCTAGGTCACAACAGAGGATGGAACCACGCGTCTGGTGGACTCTTAAGGAGCCTAAGCAATATCAGCTTGTTTGCAGGAACTGTTGCTTATCAGCTTTGAAGGTGCAAAAAGGTTTTGACGATGTGTCAAAATCTCTGATGGTTAAAGAGGTGTGCTTCAGATGGCCAGTCGGAAACTTTCTCTAGAACTGCTGAATCACCCAGGGTGACCCAGTTTTAAGGTTTTGATGTTATGATTTGCACAGTCAATCAAAGGCTGACTGGCTTGAGAGGTGTTACCAAGACAACTCAGTAACACGCCTTCTTTGACCGGATGTTCTGACTGGGTAAAAGACTATTTATGTGTCAGAGTTTAATGTAACCTTACTTGTTAAGGTGTGAGTGCAAATGTTATGACCTCGCCACATAAACCCTAACCCACATTTTAGTCATTGTAGACATAACATTCATTTCAAACTTCAATAATTGAGCACAGATTAATGAAGCATTTCATTATAATATAATTGTTATAAGTAGCAATAAACAAACGTTTATTTAAGGATTATCTATATTGTAAGTCATGGAAGAAGTTCATATTGATTTAGGAAATCATTCTTGAATTTAGCAACTGATCCGAGCTGGAGTGTTCCTTATGTGGAGGCCTTGGGGAAGAAAGTTATTGTTGACATGTCGTTATCTGTTGTCAAAGCTGCAGAGTCTGTGAGCTCCAGCTGGTATGAAGGCAGGCTCATTTAAAGGGAACACATGCAGTCTTGTGTCTCCTGTTTGACCAGATGTTGAATAGGTGTTGAGAGGTCAAACTGTACCTAAAACTGACCATTGCTGGACGCTACAAAGTGTTGAGTGTCTTTGTGTTCTCATCAGTGTTACAACTGTGTTCATAAAAAAGGTTTCCCTGATACCTAGATGGTCTTGCCGTCTGCCACCATAAGGATTAACAAATATGGGGGGTAGGAGGTGACTCCCCTTCTCCTGATTTTCACTCTCCTTAAAATTTCACCATGTGATCCTCTGTATCATCTGTGGGGATAATTATCATAGGATAATCAACCCTTAAAAACATTAATCTACAGGGACGGTGGGATCGCAGGAACCAAGGGAAAAAACTTCAAATTAAATTAGTGCATCAAACTTTGTGTGTGTGTGTGTGTGTGTGTGTGTGTGTGTGTGTGTGTGTGTGTGTGTGTGTGTGTGTGTGTGTGTGTGTGTGTGTGTGTGTGTGTGTTTGTGTGTGTGTGTGTGTGTGTGTGTGTGTGTGTGTGTGTACGTGTGTGTGTGTACGTGCGTGCATGTGCACGTGTGTATATGAGTGTGTGCATGCATGTGTGTGTGTGTGCATGTGCACATGCGTGCATACATGTGTTCATGTGTACAAGCATGCATGCATATGCATATGTATGTGTGTGTGTGTGTGTATGTGTGAGAGAATGCATTCATGTGTGTTTATGTGTATGTGTCTGTGTGCATGTAGGTGCATGTGTGCGAGCATGCATGCGTGTGTGTGTTTGTGTGCGCGTGTGTGTACCGGTCTATACATCAAACTCAGGACCAAACAAGTTTTTTTACCTGCAATATATATATATATATATATATATATATATATATACCTGTGTGTGTGTGTGTGTGTGTGTGTGTGTGTGTGTGTGTGTGTGTGCATGCGTGCGTGTACGTGCGTGTTTGCATGCAGCTTGTGTGCTAGAACAGATAAGCTCAGCATTAGCTTTGCTCAGTTAGTGGGTTTCCCTCCATCAGCTGCAGTATTACTTACATGAGTCCCAGCAGGAGGCCACTCCTGCTCCAACATTCAGCAGCTTATGATGTCTTGTTTTGACATTTAAATAAAGGTACAAACAGGGAAATTTGTTTTCAGTGATCATACTGTTTAGGAACCACCAGGTATTTAAAATTCACCTTAAAAATCTGACTGAAGCTAATTCTTAGTGATGTTAGAGTTCTTCAATGTAAGCATCACTGTATTAATTTTCATTTTTAACTGAATATCTTTAATGACCTAATCCTCTTATATCCCCCACTGTCCACGGAAAAACAGGGTCAGCCCATCTGTGTGTGTGTGTGTGTGTGTGTGTGTGTGTGTGTGTGTGTGTGTGTGTGTGTGTGTGTGTGTGTGTGTGTGTGTGTGTGTGTGTGTGTGTGTGTGTGTGTGTGTGTGTGTGTGTGTGTGTACTTGCATGTACTGATGAATATCATGTGAAACTGCCTGTTAGCTTGACTCTAACATGCCCTGATGTAGAAACTGCTTAGCACCCAAACACTCCCGACGAACAAGTCAACCCCTCCTGTCACCTCCTGTCAGGTCCTCCACCAACACTCAGCAAGCCCTTCATTATGAGAATGAGATCAAAAATTACTGCAGCAAGAAAAATGGTGCATTATTAAGTTATGATGCCATCTCTTCAAAAGTAAAATTTTAAATTAATTTGTTGTCTTTTGGGGTGTTTATCGCTGCAATACCCTCTTTTTCCATACACATCAATTTTCACGTATTTTATCTCTCCTGCAAAACTCCTTCATCAACTCCGCTCCTAAAACAACTTTAACTTCTCTTTTCTTTGGGCATTTTAGCCTGCTGGCTGCACAAAAGGCTTTGTAGTCGACTTGCTGGCTGTTTGAGTGTGACTGCTTGGCTTAGCGTCAGCTGTTAACCCAGCCAGGCTCAGCTGCGATTGCTCCAGATTAGAAGATGGGGCACTCTGAGAGCAACTATGATCCATATTAAAGCTGCATAAAATGAAAATTGCAAAGATTTAGAGGCGGATCATAGGCCAGGGAGAATTTAATCACCACCAGTCTTTATGAGCGTGCATGCGTGTGTGTGTGTGTGTATGTGTGTGTGTGTGTGTGCGTGCGTGCGTGCGTGCGCGTGTGTGTGTGTGTGTGTGTGTACGCACTGCAGCATAATACTAGAGTGCTGGTGACACGAGGATTATTGATGTAGGCTGTATTTACTTATCAACACTGAGTTCAGAGATGTAACACGGCTGTTTTGTCCATGCAGAAGGTTTTCCTTCTATAGTTGCTCCCAACAATCCATGATTGTACAAGAAAACTATTGTGACTCAGTGTTTTACATTTTGGAGAAAAGTGAGGGGCGATCACAGAGAAGACAAAAAAAAGTATTTGTTCTGTGTTAGTGTGTGAGTGGGCGACAGAGTGTGTGTGTGTGGTTGGACACAGCCGGGGATGATTCTGTTCCAGTGTCCTCAGCACTTGTAATCTCCCTAAAGCTTTAACTGCTGTTAAACTGTATTCAAACAATAGCCTTATAACAGAGATCTGCAGTAAAATCACTGAATTATGTGATTTTATTTTTAAGGCCAATATATGATGAGTTCATATGCAAAAACAGGTTACACCATTTATTACAAGACATTAATAAAAGCATATTTAATTATTTACCTGATGTGATATAAAGTCAAACTAAAGTGATGTTTTTGATCATAGCTTCCCTCTCTCACTGACTACAGTATGTTTATTTAGATTGATTTATTAAATATTATTTCCAGTTTCTTCTCACTTTCTTAATATTCATAAAATTACATTTAAAATTTGAGGCAATACAATTTTATTTGTTGGACACATTTTCAGCAGAAAAGCAATTCAAAGAGCTTTGCATGATTAAAAGGAAAACAAATTAGTAAACCAGGAAAACAATTATGTTAATTCACAGACAGCTCTAAACAAATTATTTTTAAATGTTGAGTTTAAAGGAACTTTTTGTTTCAGCAGTTTTTCTATCATCTGGTCGATTGTTCTATAGCAGAGGAGCAGAAAAACTGAAGGTTGTTTCTTCAGTGTTTGGTTCTTCTGGAGATGCAGAGCAGACTTGAAACAGAGGACCCGAGTCATCTGGAAGGAAGGAACAGTGACAATATATCTTTAATGTCTTTTGATGCTTAGCCATTCAGTGGTTTATAAACTAACAAATGGATTTTCAACTATTTCTCAAAATAATCACATAAATTTGTTTAGCTGCAAGATTAGTCAGTAACTTGATCAGCATAAGTAAAACACAAAACATTGTGAAATGTTGTCTTTACTTGTCAAAGTGCTTGCTTTTGAGTTGAAGGAAATGCAGCTATGGCCAAAAGCCTGAGAATGATACAATTATTGGTCTGGGAGAGCCTCTGAAATAGTGTCAGCAGGTAATTTTGTTGTGCAGATGCAGTGCTGCTTTGAATGGGTCAAAGTTCATTTTCATGGAAATTTACAGCAATTTATCTGATCAGTCCTGTTATTGTGGGATATGCAAACTGCCATCATAAACAATGGAACAGCTAACTTTGTGATGTGTGATCATTTAGTCTTTTTTTTTTACCTCAAATGTATTTTTTCTTCTTTTTTTTTTTGGTTTCACAGGTTGTTCTACAAGGAAAAAAGTTCTTCCTGAAGCAAGTGATACGATTCTGATTCAGGACTGGATTCTGGAGGTGTCAAGTACATTCGATTATCAAATTATCGAACAGAGTGAAGTTTCTCGTGCAGGACTAAAAATGTAAGTATGAAGAAGAACAGTTTTTACATAGCGCCTCCCAGAATAAAATCCACGAGATGCTTCACAAGAACAAAACTATAAATGAAGAAAGAAAAAAAGATTGTAATTTAAAAAAAAAAGAAAGTAATGAAGATTAAAAATGTGAAGGAAAACAAAAAGGTACATGTGAGTTTTCAGCTGCTTTTTGAAGGAGACCAATGAGTCTACTGATCTGAGGCTCAGGGGGAGAGAGTTCTACAGTCTGGGGGCCACAGCAGCAAATGATCTGTCACCTTTGGTCTTTAGCCTGGTGCGCTGTACAACCTGCAAGCTTTGTTAAATGGTAAATGGCCTGTATTTGATATAGCGCCTTCTAGAGTCCTGGAACCCCCCAAGGCACTTTACAACACAATCAGTCATTCACCCATTCACACACACATTCACACACTGGTGGGGATGAGCTACGATGTAGCCACAGCTGCCCTGGGGCGCACTGACAGAGGCGAGGCTGCCGAGCACAGGCACCACCAGTCTCTCCGACCACCACCAGCAGGCAACGTGGGTTAAGTGTCTTGCCCAAGGACACAACGACAGCAACAGACTGAGCGGGGCTCGAACCCGCAACCTTCCGATTACGGGGCGAGCACTTAACTCCTGTGCCACCGTCGCCCCAGAATTGTTCACTGGACCTCAGGGACCTGATGGGGGTGTAGGGACTAAGAAGATCACCAACGTATGATGGTGCTTGTCCATGTAAGGCCCTATAGACCAGAACCAGGATCTTGAAATGAACCCTGAAGTTGACTGGCAGCCAGTGAAGCTGGAGGAGAAGCGGGGTGATGTGGGTGTGTTTGGAGGACTTGGTCAGAAGCCGAGCACAGGCATTCTGAACCACCTGTAGACGGGTCTGGGAGGTTCTGCTCAGACACGTGAAAAGAGAGTTACAGTAGTCCAAGCATGAGGAGATGAAAGTGTGGATAACAGTCTCAAGTTCAGAGCGGGACAGAATGGGACTCAGCTTTGCAATGTTCCTGAGATGGAAAAAGGAAATGGTAAATGGTAAATGGCCTGTATTTGATGTAGCGCCTTCTAGAGTCCTGGAACCCCCCAAGGCGCTTTACAACACAATCAGTCATTCATCCATTCACACACACATTCACACACTGGTGGGGATGAGCTACAATGTAGCCACAGCTGCCCTGGGGCGCACTGACAGAGGCGAGGCTGCCGAGCACTGGCGCCACTGTGTCACGCATGCCGGTGAAGTAAGCCGAGGAAAGGCGAGGATCCAGACCGGGGAGGAAACAGGCAGACAGGTAGGACTTCTTACAATGATTTATTTTGAGACACGCAGGACACTGAAACAATGACACGACATGGAACACAGAACAGAAGGGGTTTAAATACTCGAGGAGCGGGAGCTATGGTGATTGGGAAACAAGAGGCAGGTGGGAGCAATTAACGGAGATACAGACTAAAACATACGAGAAGACAGGACAGGGTGTGACAGTACCCCCCCCCCCCCCCCAAAAGGGCGGATCCCAGACGCCCACAGGAACAAGGAGCAGGGCGGGAGGAGGGGGACCCGGAGGGAGGGCCCAGAGGAACCGAGGGACCGATGGAGAGGCGGCAGGGATCAGCAGAGTCCGGGGGCCTGTGCCTGCGGCAGATGAGGAGGCGACGGGCCCTTGCAGAGCAGCACCTGCGGCAGATGAGGAGGCGACGGGTCTTTGGAGGCCGGCGCCTGCGGCAGATGAGGAGGCGACGGGCCCCTGGAGGCCGGCACCTGCGGCAGATGAGGAGGCGACAACGGGCTCTTGGGGCCCGGCGTCTACAATAGAGGGGCTCTGCAGGCCGGGCCGGTGACAAAGCCTCTGCAGGCCGGGCCAGTGACAAAGTCTCTGCAGGCTGGGCCGGAGCGACCTTCAGAACCACCATTGGAAACGGAGATGGAGGAGACGTCGGACCAGAGGGGACATCGTCTTCTGGACAGGAGGAAGCGTCGACCCCTGGAGTGGAACGAGCGTCGACCTCTAGGGTGAGTAAGGCGGCTTACGACGAGGCGACTTCGGAGGAGACGTCGACTTCTGAGACGTCGACTTCAGAGGAGACGACTTCAGAGGAGAAGACTTCGGAGACGTCGACTTCAGAGGAGACGACTTCGGACACGTCGACTTCAGAGGAGACGACTTTGGACACGTCGACTTCAGAGGAGACGACTCCGGACACGTCGACTTAAGAGGAGACGACTTCGGACACGTCGACTTCAGAGGAGGAGACTTCTGACACATTGACTTCAGAGGAAGAGACGACTTTGGACACGACTTCAGAACAGGAAGGGGCCTCGACTTCAGAACAGGAAGGAGCGTCGACTTCAGAACAGGAAGGGGCGTCGACTTCAGAACAGGACCGGGCGTCGACCACCATCGACTTCTGGTCCGGGGGCGTCGGCTTCGGGTCCCTCGACTTCTGGACCGCTGACTTTTGGACCGGATTCGGTACCGTCTGCTTCCGGGCCGGTACCCTCTTCCTCTGGGCCCGCTCCGTCGGCTTATGGGCCGGTACCGTCTGCTTCTGGGCCCGATCCGTCAGCTTCTGGGCCCGATCCATCAACTTCTGGGCCGGTGGCAGAGCCGCTGCTGGGAGAGCTGGGAATGATGAGGAGAGGAGGGAGGTCAGATCGTCCAGCTGTAGCTCCCTGAGGCTGAGCGTCCGACGGAGCTGGACCAGCTCAGCCCGCAGACCGGCGGGCTCCGCTGGGTGAACCCCGGGCTTGCTCCTCTGGCTCAGAGATGAGGAAGTTGCATGCTGGCCCCAGGCTCTCTCCTGGCAGTTCGGGGACGTTAGAGCGTCCAGGTGAGACTCCTGGAGGCTGATGAGCTGGCGGAACTGGCCGAGCTCCGCCTGGAGCTCTATCAGCCGGGCTGTGATTGCTGCTCCTCCCCCTGCAGATGACGGAGGCGCCGGTTCGGCAGGAGACGGGACTGATGGTCTGGCCGGGGGCATGCCCGAACAGCCGCGCCGGGCAGGGGCAGAAGCTAGCTCACAGCTCCGTCTGGAGACCCCGGATGGTGGTGGAGTCCGGCGTCTTTCCCCTCGCCGTGGACCGACTCCCGGGGAACAGACAGCCAGCCTCGTGCCCTCGTAGCCGCAGCGATCCCGGAGCGTCTCCCCATCCAAACTCCCATCCGGTTCCGGAAGGGCGCCGAGGAACACCGAGGCTGACGGTCAGGGACGCCGGCGGTGGCGAGGCTGAGCTGGGGCTGTAGAGGGAGAAGCCGGCCGGTGGGTCGGGGTAAGCCACTGGAGCAGGTTCTCCCACAGAAGAATCTCCCCGCTGGATCCTGTAACTGGTTGTGTCATTCTGTCACGCATGCCGGTGAAGTAAGCCGAGGAAAGGTGAGGATCCAGACCGGGGAGGAAACAGGCAGACAGGTAGGACTTCTTACAATGATTTATTCCGAGACACGCGGGACACTGAAACAATGACACGACATGGAACACAGAACAGAAGGGGTTTAAATACACGAGGAGCGGGAGCTATGGTGATTGGGAAACAAGAGGCAGGCGGGAGCAATTAACGGAGACACAGACTAAAACATACGAGAAGACAGGACAGGGTGTGACACACCGGTCCCTCCGACCACCACCAGCAGGCAAGGTGGGTTAGGTGTCTTGCCCAAGGACACAACGACAGCGACAGACTGAGCGGGGCTTGAACCTGCAACCTTCCGCCACCGTCGCCCCACAAGAAGAGCGAACAAGATAACTGACATGAGAATCCAGGGTGGGAGCTGGGTCAAAGGTTACACCAAGATTCCTGACAGAGGGTTTGGTCTGACAAGCAAGCTGACCTAGAGAGTCTCTGACTTTGAGAACCAGCCTCACAGATGAGGATCTCAGTCGTATCTTCATTCAGCTGTAGAAAGTTCCCAGCCATCCAGGTTTTAACAGAGTCTAAGCAGGTGTGTAAAATGCAGCTTAGACATCTCATGGGGCTTAAAGGAGATGCACAGTTGGATGTCATCTGCGTAAAGATGGTAGGAGATTATTTTAAAGGACCTCAAGATGTACTGTAGAGGAAGAAGATAGAGGAGAAACAGTTGAGGCCCCAGCACAGAACCTTGTGGGACACCAATCACTGCAGAGGTGGATTAAATTGTCGCTTCCCATCCTTTTAAAAAAGAAAAATCCAACATGTTCACTATAATTATTTTAGGCCCTTTGTTATTTCTGGATGACTTCCTCTGAATGCATGTGTGTATGCTCACCTGTGTTTGTGTGTTTCGGCTGCATCTGAACACACATGATGAGATCATGATTTGTTTATGCATTTTCATTTCATTTCATTAAGCGCACGACAGGTTTTTGTTGCATGTATTTCTCCTGTTAGCTGCTTCCTTTCTCTATTTCTACAATTCCATATTTCCAAATCCCTCTCCAAGAGCAAATTGTGTGTCTGCGTGATTGTCAAACACACAAATGTGCACACAGACATGCACAGACTTAGATTGAGCAGATGGTCACCGTATTCATTTTTTTTCTCAGACTAACATTAACCATTCATTATAGACAGCAGACTTAGCCAATCCCACATCCGCCCCCGTGCAGCACACACACTAACGCACACACACACACACACTAAAATAATGTCCAAATAATTTTGCCATTAGCTAAGCAATGGTCCCAAAATCTTGCACGCCCCTCAGTCAGTGTTGATAGTCTCTCCTTCCAGACGGTCCCAGATCTGCTCTGACTCAATCTGTTGACATTTCTGATTCCCCATGACTCAAAACTCCTCCTTCATTCCTTCTACCCACAACAGGAATGAGGAGCATCTGACGATTCCCTCTGCCTCCCCTTCAATCCAATCCATGTTTTTTTTTTCTTTGTTCCTTCCACTTCACTGTCTGGCTTCTTTTGGCAACTCCTCCACAAATAGGAGCCACAATCACATGATCACTTGGTTTTCTTTCTTTGTTTCACTTTTCATCTCATTTACACCATTCCTTTGCTTTCATTTCGCTGAATCAAAGCACAATAAAAGTAAAACCTGTTAGGTGGTAAATCAGGTTTAATCTCTGGCTTGAAGAAAAGATAAACATTAATCCACATCTGTTGGTACAAATGTTTATCGCTCATATTTCAGACCTCATCAGGCCCTGCTGTTAAGCTGCATGCTCCTGATTATGTACAAGCATGTTGGAAGGAAAGACAAAGGAAGAGAGAGGCAGGGTGACTAATATTTCCATGCACATGATGAGTTTTGGGATCTTTGTTGCTTTGTGTCATCCAAAGGCTGCAGAGACAGGAAACTCTAACGCACTCAGACTTTGGCTTTTACCTAAAATCTGGGTGCATTGTGAGTTTGTGTTCTTCAATCTCTGGACATCAATCACACTGAAGTAACTTAAGGCTTTTTTCAGCCTCCTTCACTAAACTACATCTATGGCTGCCCTTTACAATGACTTACACGCTCAAAGATACACATGTAATGCATCCCAGGCTCAAAACAGTTAGTATAGTAATAAAGAAACTCAAAATGTCTGATGTTTGGTCACTAAAAGTACTTGATTAGGTTTAGGAAAAACATTTAGGCGTGGTGGTCACCCTATTTAAAAAGGGGGACCGCAGGATGTGTTACAACTGCAGGGGAAACACACTTCTGAGCCTCCGTGGTAAGGTCTATTCCCGGGTTGTGGAGAGGAGGGTCCATCAGATTGTTGAACCTCAGATTAAGGGAGGAGCAATGGGGATTTCGTCCTGGCCATGGAACACTGGACCAGCTCAATACCCTTAGAGGGATCCTGGAGGGTGCGTGGGAGTTCACTCAACATATCGACATGTGTTTTGTGGATTTGGAGAAGGTGTTCGACCGCATTCCTTGGTACCATGCCCTCTGATGGGGGCTGTTAGGTCCCTGTATGATGGGTGTCAGAGCTTGGACCACATTGACAACAGTAATTCGGGCTCGTTTTCAGTGAGAGTTGGGCAACACCAGGCCCTTTGTCACAGATTCTGATCATAACTTATATAGACAGGATTTCTAGGCGCAGCCAAGGAGTTTTGGTGGCCTAAGGATCAGGTCTCTGCCTTTTGTAGATGATGTGGTCCTGTTGGCTTCATCAGAATGTGATCTCCAGCTTTCGCTGGAGCACTTCGCAGCCGAGTGTGAAGCTGTTGGGTTAAGAAACAGCTCCTCCAAATCCGAGGCCATGGTCTAGAATTAGAAAAGGGTAGAATGCCTTCTCCAGGTCAGGGATGAGGTCCTGCCTCAGGTGGAGGAGTTTAAATATCTCGGGGTCTTGTTCACGAGTGAGGGAAAAATGGAGCGTGAGATTGATAGTTGGATTGGTGCTGCATCTGCAGTGATGCAGGTGTTGTGTTGCAGGTCTTCACCATCTGTCATGGTGAAGAGCGAGCTGAGCCAGAAGGATCTCTATCCCTTAGAGATAGGGTGAGAAGCTTGATCATTTGGGAGGGGCTCGGAGTAGACCTGCTGCTCCTCCACGTTAAGAGGAGCCAGTTGAGGTGGCTCAGGTATCTGGTCAGGATGCCTCCTGGATGCCTCCCTGGTGAGATTTTCCAGGCACGCCCAACCGGGAGGAGACTCCGGGAGGGAGGACTCAGGACACGCTGGAGGGAATATGTTCCTCAGCATGCCAGGGAACACCTTGGGATTCCTCCGGAGGAGATGGGCCAAGCTGAGGACAGGAAAGTCTGAGCATCTTGGCTTAGGCTGCTGTCCCCGCGACCCGGCTCCGGATAAGCGGCTGAAAATAGATGGATGGCATTTAGATTTCTTTATGATAATTTGTACCATGTGCTAGTAGCAAAACTCGATGTGCATCAAAGAACCCTCATTTTAGATGCAATGTTGATTAATATTGAAAAAGTTGTTTTATTTGATAAAACATAAAAGAAAAAATTAATGATTGCCACTGGATGCATAGGTTGCAGAAAACAGATAATTGGTTGTTAAATATAAAATCAGATCAATTTTAGGGTTGGTGTAAACAACATGGAAACATCTGCAAAGCTAGAAAACAAAAGTGCAGCTGTTTAAGGATCCATTTTGTTTTTCTATAAATGCTGGTCAGGAAACAACCCAACACACACACCGTGGTCATCTGTGCTTCAATAAACTGGTCAATCATTCTATCACGACTATTTCACAACTCACTGAGACGTTTTAGTTATTTAGACAAACAATAAAACAAATTAAAACTTTTTCTGCCACAATTTCATAAAGTTTATTAGGCCTCAACTTGGTCTTCTGTGTTTCTATGTGAAAGATGTGGAGATCATTCTGATTTGATCTGTAGCCTCTTTTATAAGACAGACCATTGCATCATTACAGAGTGATAAATCAGAATTTGTGGGTCTCGTAAATGCGGCAAGGAGCAAAGGGGAAAGGTGATAAAACTCGATTCTGATGCGTTTAGCCTCGTAGTTATATTGCCTCATGAGCCCCTCACCTCTGATGGCTAAACGCGTGTCAGCCCCGCTAATCCCTTTGGAGCAACTATGGGAGACCCCCCCCCCCCCCCCCCCCCCCCCGCAAAAAGGGTGGTCGCATTAGTGACGTACACTGCGCGCCGAGTGCCGGCCGGAAGGGATATAAACACAGATAAAAATGGCCTCTCACTCGTATCTTTCAACCACCTATGGCAAACTGGACGGACGCGGAGACCATGGAGCTTTTGGCCGTGTGAGCGGACGAACAGATTAGTCGCCTTTTTACGGGGACGGTGAGAGACAGCCAGCTGTTCGACAGAGTGGTGAAAACACTGGCTGAGCGGGGCGTCAAGCGGGACAAAAAGCAGCTCACATCAAAGCTAAAGGTCCTGAAAAAGAAATTTCATCAGTCTGACGCATCTTCCGTCTGACGCTGAATGCGCGACCCTGTACGTCACATGCGGGGGGCTGCCCAGCGACCTCCCTTTATCCCGTCTTGGTTTGAGACGTGCCTGATAGCAGTTTATTCTAGCTTCAGCTTTGCTACTATAAATGCCAAAATCCTCCACAGGGAGCCGCGGCAAATCCCGTTTTGCAAACAGCTTGTGACTGCTGTAATCTGGAATATTGCCGCTGAAGACAGATGTGGGAATGACCTCACACCCAATTTACACGTGTTCCAGTTACAAGTCAGAAAACTACATGGCCAGGCTAACCAGCTAAACAGGTAAGTGACATTAGGCAAGCAATATGAGTGAAAACAGAGCTGAACATGTCTTTAAAGGAGTTGAACACTCATTTAATCAATACCTTTGGAGTGGTCTCTAGTAGGAATGGATGCATTGTAAATTGTACTCAGGAGTGAAAGAATATACGGCGCACCCTTTCTAAGAATTAAAATTTTCTCACATCACAGCTGAACTTCAGACGGTTTTGTTGATTCTTATTTCCTGATATTTAGACATTTGGCCTTGGACTGGCGAACAGCAACCCGACTCTACTGACTTGTAGTGTGGATATTTTATCTCTACAGTTACCACAAACCTGGAGGATTTCTGCCATGTAGTGGAGTTGCTAATGCTAACGGTTAGCTTATACTAGTCGAGACTGTCTCTGCTGTTTCCTGGACGCTAAAACAACAACAGCCTTCCCCGCCGCAAGTTCAGTGTCAGCGTGACGTAGATCTGTCAGGATTTCCAAGTCCCAGAGTTTCATGGTCTATTTTCTATTAGAAGCTAATGCAGCAGATAGGTGTAGGATAATAGTTTCATGTTCAGTCTGCATGAAAAACTCAGAGTGATGAATTTAAATCAGAAATAATCATACAAAAAATTATTTTACAGTGATCCACACCTTTAATGCATGAGGAGGCCATATTGGAGATTAAGGTCAGTAGGCCAGATTTTCGGAGGTGTTATAGTTAAGTTTAGTTCTGATTCTGAGATTCGTCTGACCTTGATATATTTTGCAGAAAGGACAGGGGGGATGTCTGACTGCTGATGTCTAAAATTATTTTTATTTTTAGCTGACTTTGAGTCAAACTTTCTGATGTCCCAGAGTTTTTATAATTCACTTTCACATGAACTCAACTGCTAATGTTTGAGGCAATTCAGACAAAAGTTTTGTTCTACTAGGTTATATCAGAGTGGTCAGACCTGGAGAAATGCTGTGGACATCGTGGAACGCCCATAATTAATCATTTTTTCTTGAATTGTTTTGCATCCCTGAGCCCCTCGTCCCCGCACGTTCTCCCAAAACACCCCAGAAACACACGAACACACTGGTGCTCATCCTCCTTTTGTCTCTTCATCCAACACCTCTTCTGTCAGCCAGCGTGGTGTCCTAAACATGTCCTTAATGACTTAATCTAGTGGGCGCCATTGCTCCAGAGAGGCTGGTGAGTGAGGACGGTCTCTGTCTGCTGTAAGGGGATTGCTGTAATTACTGGGATCTGTGCACCGTATTTATCTTTTCAAGGGATGGGTGATCCTGCCATAAAAAGCCCAACATTTGGCAGTTAACTAATGCACACCATTAGATTGATTGTGTTGGATTTGTGTTTGTGAGTGTATGTGTGTCCCATATTTTGCTGCTGTCGTGCACTGTGATGTGTGTTAAATAATGCTTGGTTGTTCTCTGTAATCCTGATTAAATGGAGGTTAATGTGTGTCTGTTAAGCTTTTTTTTTCCTCCGCAGAACCTCCCACCATGACCATCTACATCTATGTGGTTTGCATAAATGAGCAGGCTTATGGGGAACAGTCAGAGAAGAAGAATGGCCCTTCAGAAGTAAAAGGTTCATGTGGCACTAATTGATCTCCCCATCTTGTCATGATGTCTTTAAAATACGGATAAAATTGTGTTTTAATTTAAAAATAAATATTTGTCTGATTAGATCTTTTTATGAGCAGTGTCAGTTTTTTTTAATTAGACATTAGGAGGGAGAGAAAAGAATGATCAGAAAATGAAATTATCTCTCTTCTTGGATGCAGCAGGGAAACAAACAGATTGACCACGCTCTTCTTTCCAGAATCCTCCCCCATGCAAGCAACATGTTCCTCACGTCCATCTTGGCTGTTTTTTTTTTTTTCAGATATTTGGTGTCAGTGTGTGTGTGTGTGTGTCTGTGTGTGTGTGTGTGTGTGTGTGTGTGTGTGTGTGTGTGTGTGTGTGTGTGTGTGTGTGTGTGTGTGTGTGTGTGTGTGTGTGTACGTGTAAATGTTTGTGTGTGCTTCTTGTGAAGACGGAGGCTGCACCAGGCTGTCCAGCCTACACACAAACCATCCCATCGTTAAATCACCTTACTGTTCCATCCACCATCCACTGCCCCCAGCGTGCTTCTCATTTGGTGTGTGTTTTGGTTGAAATCAGAGACACACGGAGAGAGGAGACTGAAAACAAAAAAAGTAGGGTTGTCGGAGGAGTGTGTCAACATTGGATATTAAAGCAACTTCAGATTAGGCTCTGTTTGCACTAATTAAATTAACTTTAGCCATCTTTGCCACTTTAAACTCTCTCTCTCTCTCTCTCTCTCTCTCTCTCTCGCACACACACACACACACACACACACACACACACACACACATGCACGCACACACACTGGTTTAATTTCTCTTCTCTGTCCTATTCCTTCCACTTGTTCCTCATTAATTTTTATGTTTCTGACCTCAGAAAGAGGCATGAGTACACAGATATATCACAGTAATTATCTTATTTTACAGGGCCATTAAATGTCACACAAGTCCAGAATTATGACATTAATACAATAAAGAGGTTTTGGGCCAGGGAGCTGATAACACTTCTGGACCATACTGCAGCAAACTGTCCGCGGTGGACCTTTGCCAGTTTTGTTCATGCAGCGTCAACAGTCTTTTTTAACTAAATACTCTTTTAGACAACAAATCTTTGAAATATTGTTAAATATCTACTTTGTCAGATCTAATGATACAAAATAATAATTTTCAACAGTTCAAATTGTCCTCATTGTGTGATTGAAAAGAGCCTATTTAAGTGTTTCTCCTGGAAACTTTAGAGGTACAAAGTATTATAATTAGATTCTCCTGATTTTCTCTCATTCTGGCCAACGCTGGTGTTATTTATTGTGGCTCTGACTGAGGCACAATTGGGAACAGTTCAAATTTCAACCCGTGCCAATCTACTCTTTTTTTTTTTGTCTTTTTCCCCCCTCACTGTCTACTCTTCTCTTTTTACTTACCTCTGTCCTGGTAGATGGAGATGTGAAATATTTAAACACGCTCTGTTGTTCGGGGACGATGCTCTTCAGCAGATGGGCCGTAGCTGCACAGACCCCAGTCTATGCAAATCTCAATACAAAGCAGCCCAGGATGTTTTCAATATAACACAAGTGCCTCAGGCCTTGTTTTAATCCCTCTTTACCCGGAGCCAAAGCACTGTTTCATCCAGTCAAACGCCTTAAGCGCTATGTCAACTTGGACATCTGGCCACATAACTGAACTAAAACAGAAAAAAAGGTGTGTTAGGAAAGGCAGCATGTTATGGATGGTTAGGAGTGAGGAACAATGTGACAAGGCACATGCATTTTAGCTCAAATATCCATTAATAAAGTGTTTTTAGCAGCCGAGAACATGGAAGGACTGGTCTGTGGACTTCCTGAAGCAGATTAATTCTCTTCCACACCAGAGGAAACAGGTGCCAGTGTTGCTTTCTTCATTGTCTCTTAACTTGTTTTGCTGTTTTCTCACTTGTTTTTCTCACCCCCCACCCTCTAGGAATAGGTTACCGCAATCACACACAGAAGCAAACACACATGCACACACACATGCATGCACGCACACACACAAGCAAATGCATGTGCAGATGTAACCAAATCCACACGCACGCAATGCCTGCAGACTTTCTGGTCAGACCAGTGATTTCTGTCGTTGTGACATCTGAAGGGCGCTACAGCACAGCCAGACACCTGGATACACATGGCATCTTTCACTACTGTGTGTCAGTCAGTGTGTGTGTGTGTGTGTGTGTGTGTGTGTGTGTGTGTGTGTGTGTGTGTGTGTGTGTGTGTGTGTGTGTGTGTGTGTGTGTGTGTGTGTGTGTGTGTGTGTGTGTGTGTGTGTGTGTGTGTGTGTGCGTGTAAGAAAGTGGGGGAAGTTACCGCTGAACGAAACATCTCCTGAGGCTGGCTCAAAAAGCTTTTCCTGGATGGAGCACAAGTTCAGGTCCTTGCGGCGGTGTTGTGTGTCCTCAAAGACCGACACCAGACGCGTTACACATGGACGTGTGTGTGAAATAGGCAAACGTGTATAACAGAAAGATCCATTACTTAAAAGTAAATTAAGTGACAATTTCATGTAAAGGGTAATGTGCTTTAGAAGATGTTGAGGATGCAGAATGTTTGAAATGATGGGATTGGGTTAGTCATAAATGCAGTTACTAAAATGAATGGAAGTCAATACAAAGTCCTAATGCGGAATGGTGTGTGTGTGTGTGTGTGTGTGTGTGTGTGTGTGTGTGTGTGTGTGTGTGTGTGTGTGTGTGTGTGTGTGTGTGTGTGTGTGTGTGTGTGTGTGTGTGTGTGTGTGTGTATTGTGCATATAAAATCTTCATTTTTAAATAGTCCTTTTCTCTTTCTCTCATTTAAAATGAACTGATTTTCATACACTGGAGGGACTTTTTGCCCTCTTTGATAACCAACCTTCTTATTTGCTTTTTGTTGCATGAGAAGCTTTCGCACCTCGTTTCAATGCAAATAATGAATACATTGTTGAAGCCACATGTAAGCAAAGTGCGATCTAGTAATAAAACATTTTAGTTTGGTCAATTTGATGAAATTGCAAAGATGTGTTTAGTGAGTTGCCACTTTAGAAACAGGAGCTCAGTAAGCTTATTCCTTTAGCTGTTTTTTCTTTTATTTTATTTTGTTGTAGCTGGCAAGAGAGAGGCTGCCTGCAGCTTGTGTGATTGTCTGTGGATATGTGTGGATGTAGGGAGGTGGGGGAAGTTGTGTGTGTACCTAAACCTCAGGCCATGAGAGTGAATGTTTCTGCATGTGTGTGTGTGTGCGTGTGTGTGTGTGTGAGAACAGGAGAAAAGAGTGTAGTAGATGAGTGCAGAAGACAAACCTGTCAGCTTCACAGCTGGTTTCTCTGGCTGCAGGGCTCAGGCCGGAGTAGGGTGACACTCAGCATCACAGCACCGCTGCACAAGGCCTGGGGTAAACACACCATCATATACTGTAGGCATGCATACACACACACACACACACACACACACGTACCATGCTGCTTGGCTGTCCTCACCCATGAGACCAAGAGACCATTGAAACACACCACCTGGATAAGTCATCATATCTTGTCAAAGATTTTTTTTTCTTTCTTTTTGGCTCGACGAAGGTGTGAACAACATCACAGACCAGATTGCCTGGCAATAGACTGACCATCATGTTGTAAGGAAGGGGCGGGGGAGGTTGGGAAAAACACACAGAGGGACAAGAAAAGAGGAAAGTACAATGTAAGACGAGGATGAATGCTGTTTTAGTGGCCTTGCTGAAAGACGCTGTTAGCTTGTCACCTTGCATCATGTGGCATGACGGCTCGTTTGCAACTATCAAGATCGCTTTTGACGCATTATTGATGATGGAGGTTGACATAAACTAATAGCTGGTCCTCCCCTGCATCAAGAAGAGATGGCGTCCCCATCCTTTGGTCTCATTTCAGAACTCGTTTCATGGTGTTTTCCCGAGTGGAGTGGACTCTCTGTGGATAAAAGAGCCTGAGGCGGCTCCTAACCCCTCCCTTCACTGTCCCCACATCCAGCACAATCGCACATTTCCATCTCCTCCATGATGGAAGTGATGGCAATTTCTTCAGGGTATCAGGAAGACGCTGGCCCCTTTTTTTTTTCTAGCTCCCATATCAGTGCACAAGCAAGAAGACATGTTAGCATTACGAGACACATTCATCTACAGCAAAGTGATAATTGTAATTCCACACAAGGCAGAGAAACAATAGAACACAGGTAGATTCAGGAAAATAAAAACAACCCCAGTGTCAAGCCTGTCAACGTTACAGGAGGAGAAAGACCCAAAGTGCAAAGAAAGTAAACATGTTGACAGTAGGAATTAAGCTGTGTTCTGACTGCTTTTGTCAAGGGAAGCTCCGCTGTCTAAAGTTTACACAATAATTAATTGTGCTTCAGGAATTCAGCTCCCATTGTGTGTCCGCTAAGTCTACGCGTGTCACTGTGTGTTTAAATGTGTGCATTCGGTGATCAACTTCAGCTAAACACTAATTACTGAATACTTAGTACGGATGCCCTTTCTATTGGGTCCCTTTAGTATAAACATTCATTATGGCTCTTTTTCTGCTTTGTAGCTCCATCATCATTATTCCATCGCATCCCCTAAGGAGCGAGACAGAGCCGAGGCCGGGCCAGGGCCAGACCAGGCTGGGGGAGAAAACACAGCAGAACCAGAACACCAGGACCTGGGAATGCACACAAGTGATATTTGTGTGAGGAGATCAAAAAGCATTTACCTTTAGATGTTTCCCTGATATGAATATTCAACATCCTTATTGAAATCTAATTTGGGTCTCCTTCTCTCAGGGGTCTTTTCATCAGTGCCTGTTGCCTGAGGCCACTGCTGATTGACAGCCAAACTTTAGTAAAGAGCACGCAGGAAAAAAGGGAAGATCTGGTGGTGTTGGAGATGTGAGCGGTGTGAAGCTGGGGAGAGCTGGAACAGATGAGTGGAGGGGTACTAGAGGGGGTGGGGTATTTAACCTCCTTATGTGCATGCACAAACAGAAAGCTGCAGATTATTAGGATCTAAGAGTGAATATAATAAGCAAACCTGGACTGGATGTGTTTATTAATATTATAAAACTGTTAGTTTAAATGCAAAGATTAAAAAAACAATTCTTCTGATCATGAGCAGACTTAATAATCTAGCACAACATAATGATTTGATTAACAATTTTTGCTTAATTAAAACGATAAAAACTGAATTTATATTCTTCAGTCTGAAGCTTTGATTTGATTATTGTCCCTATTAGTTATAAAGTATTTATGCATTTAATTAAATTTAACACAAATCTGCCAGTTAGCTGCTGCTGGACTAGCAAACACCTGACCAGTGTTTAAATAGCAACAGTTTGTATTGCCGGGTACTAATTTCTGTGCAGCGCTGTCTGCTCATTCACAGAGCAGGCTTCCATATTTTTGTGGATTTTCTGATATTTTTAGCTTCATTCCAATAAACAAACTGATTTTAGGTTTTGCACCATCTATCAGACAAAACAAGCAAACTGGATGGATTTCCTGAGAGGACCAAATGATTAATCAATTGAGTCATTTTTGGAAATCTTTGCTAGTTGCAGGCATACTAAAAATACTGAAGCAGTTACATAATTATTTTTGAAAATGTGTTTTTTTAACATAAAAAAGCAGACAGGAAGTGAGTCACATTATGCTAAATACTTTCAGTTGTTAAGGGTGAATTAAGTGGGTTCTTCTTCTGTGGGCTGCTTGGTGGCGCAGTGGTTAGCACTGTTGCCTCGCAGCACGAAGGTTGCACGTTCGAAACTCGGCTCGGCTGCAGCCTTTCTGCGTGGAGTTGCGTGTTCTCCCCATGCATGTGTGGGTTTCCTCCGGGTACTCCGGTTTCCCCCACAGATCACAACATGCCCTATATGTTATAAATTGTAAGTCGCTTTGGATAAAAGCGTCTGCTAAATGAATAAACATAAACATTCTACTTAGATTAATCATTTTTTTCTCCCTTTGTCCCAAAATTGGACTTTCTGTCGTGTTGTTTTTCACATCTCTTTAAAAAAATATTTGAGCGATCTCTTTCTGAAGAAGCACCTACACAAAGGAAACAATAATAATGATAATACAAAGATCAGAAAAATCTGTGCTCTTGCTTTGACTGCAGGCGAGAGTTATGGAGAGCATTTGTGTCTTTGTTTTTCTGGCTTACGCACCAGCAGATATGAGGCTGAGCTGCCCGAGCCTCTTGTTGACAGACTGTAAACAGAAACGATCACTCGCTGTTAAGAATTCAAACCAAACTCTTCAGCTCACTTCAGAAAACTCTTACTGCAAAGTGTTGGCTCCGTTAAATTTGGAGGTGTTAGATGAGAATTTGCTCCTTAAACACAAATATTTTATTAACATTTCAAGCACACACACTCACACCGTCCTCATCTGTCCAACGGATTGAGCATGGTTTATGTTATTATTGCACAGGTGTAGGTCCTGTCCCTCAGGGTTCCATTAAAATGATGCCCCTTTCAATGGTGGCTCCATTTCTCTTTAGATTTAACACGGGCCATATGTCTAGCAGGAGGCAAACAGCTGAAGGGGTTTAATTGACAGAAATCAACATATTTGGTGCGTGTGTGATGATGTGCTAATGGTGGATGTGCTTGGGCATCAGGAGATCGCTTTAGGGGTCAATTATGTATCAGAACGTAGGTTAGAAAAAAGGTCAAGAAAAAAATAGAAGAGTTAAACAAAGACAGGAGGCTTGCTGAGATGGACAGAAAGATATTGTAGGAAATGAAATCTGGGATCAGACTTTCAGGACTTACCTCTGCAAACCGGTGCATTTTACTTCCTTGGATTAGGAAATCAAATGTGTGCGTGTGTGTGTGTGTGTGTGTGTGTGTGTGTGTGTGTGTGTGTGTGTGTGTGTGTGTGTGTGTGTGTGTGTGTGTGTGTGTGTGTGTGTGTGTGTGTGTGTGTGTGTGTGTGTGTGTGAACTCACAGAGATGTTCTGGCCTCCTATTGACTCTAGTGTTGTGTTGCAATCATACCCCACCTACATACAAAATGTCTGGGTGTGCAAAGATAAAAAGTTTAAGATATGTACATCATGTAGGTAAAACTAAACTAAATTATTTGCCAAATGACTGATTTTGAACACAATGGTGATATTCAGCATCAGAAATCATGTATTTATTACTCTGCCAATGGAGAGAAGAGACTAAATAAAGCACTTTTCTGGCTTTATTATAGCTTAAAACAATCGATTTACGGGAAAACAGAGAAAAGGAAAAAATTTGTTGGGTGGATTGCTCGATGCAACAGAGCATCGTTCACCCAAAATGTAATAATCTAAAAAATAATGAGATCTTATTTTTTATGCTCATTTGACAAATCCACTTACTGGGAATTTGAAAAACCATGGGAATTGTTTAATATGCTTCGATTGAGAAAACTTTAGGCTGGCAAGCACAACGCAATTAGCTCATAAAGCTTGTCAATGGCCTTTAAAATCACAGCCCACTGAGGAGCCTTGGACTTGTAAAGCCTCTTGATCTATTACTAAAATGTGATTAATCCTTCACACACAATGACCAGTCTTAAACCGGCCCCTGTATTATTAGGCAGGGCCAATATAAAGCAGTTTAGCGCTGCACTAATTAGCATTCAGATCAGAGACCTTGGAGACAGCCCCTCCACCACAGAGGAAGGACACAGGATGGGATGGCGACACAGTGAAATGTCATTAACTTGATGTTAATTACTAATTAATGGGGCTATTTCATTTACATGTATCTCTAGCTCTCTGACGGGCCCTGCATTTACTAGGTTACTCTTACCAGCCAACAAATTTGGGGGAGGGTTTAATTGCCTGGCTCCTTTCGTCTCCCCTCAGTGTTTAATTTCTGCTAATTAATTAGTGGGGCCACTCTTTATGATCACGTCTGCTTTTATAACAGTTTCTGTCACTGACCACATCTTTTAACATCTATGTTTTGTATGTATCTAAATTCCCACTGACTTCTGAAGAACTTGTTACTTTCATCCACTTACTCCTCTTTTCTCTCATCGCCACAAGCCACTCATCTCTATGACAACCAGAGCCGTGTACGGTCCCATGAGGAGGAGGAGTAGGTTCGGTTGACTAGCGTTTGGCCATTCACACACGGGTAGTGCCAGCTAGCCAACATGGCACACAGCGTCCTGCCATATGGTGCCACCACATACGTCCTGCTGGCCCACACCCGGGATCCCGGGCCTGTGGTAGAGAGCTGCTGGTGCGAACAAGGCGGTCCTGAACTGGAACCTGTTCGCCAGCTGATCTCAAGGACGCAATTTTGATTTCTAAAGTCTGTGTGTGGGGCAGTCACAAATGTCTTAAGAAGTGTGTGTGTGTGTGTGGGGGGGGGGGGGGGGGGGGGGTGTCAATGAATAATATGTTACACTTAAGTTTCTTTATGCATGATCAAGAGACCTCATTTACGTAAAGTTCCAACTCATTTCAGTAAAATAATTAGAAATCCTGGATGGTTTGAAAGTGCTTTATAAAGAAAAGTGGGATGGGGGGACATGTCCTTCCTGTCCCCTCAAAAATCATTACGGCCTTGCCTGATCCTAACAGAACTCAAGTGGTTCTTGCTTTTCTAGAGTTATTCAAATTTGTATGAATATAGCTCTTTTAAGTGGAAATTGTTGAACTTTGCTTTGTGTCAAAAACAAGTTTACTTGGACTTGAAACAGTAGGGAAATAACAGGTGTGTTACAGGGCTGCGTTCCATTTAGTGGAATGTCTGTAACCACTTACTGCAGCTGCAGAAGTGGAACCCAACCCTGAGGTGGGTTATGGTCAAAATGTCTACTAAAACAGGTATTAAAAGAAAACTGAGCTCATTAAGTTGTCCTCCTTAAGGTCTCCATTGTTGACTCAAAACATTTACATTTGGACGGAGTTATTTCCAGCACTCTGCTGCCACCTTGTGGAACTACAGAGAAACTGCCAGCAGCTTACACAGAATAAAACCACTCACAAATATCGACAAAATACATCTTTATTCAAATCTGATAGCGTTTAAAATACATCATACTTCAAAAGAACTACTGCACATGTTTTTAGGGACACATTCTTTTTCATAAATATATAGATGATCTCAAAAATATTTCTTTCAGGAACCCAAGTGGACATTTAGAAAATGCAGTTGGTTAAAGAAAAACATAATGAGAAAAGGAAAATGTATTTAAAGTTTAAATACTAAAACATTTCAGGAATGTTGGGGAAAATAAATAACTTACAAGTTCAATTATTGTGGACCTTTCCTTCAGGTAAATGTACATATAAACAAATGAGTGGAATTGATCCAGTTCCACTTCACAACTTTTAAGTTTTGAATTAGAATAAACAAAGAAATATTTTGTGTGGTCAGCTTCCAAAGAAGTAGAGCAAAACAAAACAATAGAAGTGGCTCTTGCCAAGTAATCTAATATAAAGTTAGTAAAAAAAAATAATACATTGGATAAATTAATTTTCTACCATTAATAAAATAACTGCTTCTTTTTCCCAACAATAACATGCTTAAAGATGATAGACAAATAGTCTTAATGTTGTGGCTAGTCCGTGTACAATGTATGTTCAGGTATTTCATCTGAGAAGACATGTGACAAATGTTCATAAACAGTTGCACAAAATGAGTTTCCCACTCTGTATCCCACATGTTTGTACTCAGACATTGATAAGAATTTCTCAGATATAAAACGATGCAAAACAATGACCCTTATGTTTGTAACACAGTTTGTATGCAAAGAAAAAAGCTACAAATCCCACAAAGGCAAATGCAATAATAACTAATGCAATATTAAATATGCAAGTTGCAATTCTTCTGCAGCTTAAATGAGGCACAAAATAATAAATGCATAGAAAGAACACAAGTCGGTGAACTTTTATTATTTTATTAGCAGCAGTAAAGCTGCTCTGAGCTCCTCTAGCTTTAGGCTGCAGTTTGATCTGCAGTGACATCATCACCCAACTGTCATGTTTGCACCTTTAAATGTGCAACTGCCCAAGTGAGACACTTCCTGTTTAGTGCCTCCTCCACTAGTGTTTTACGGAAGTGATGGGTGCATTTCTGAAAATAAAAGTTCCACTTTTCTTGTCCGCCTGTACAAACATAAGTTCCTGTTCCTGTCTAACTCACACTGCTCGGATCGGACACGTTTCTCTTTTAACACCACCGTTTTGCTCTGTCAAAAGCTTTTGTGACTCAAATAAATATAAAAGTACTCAACATAATTTTATGAGGTATATTTTATTAGATAGTTACAGAACCTCTGGTCTTCATTCGATAGAATCAGTCAGAACATTGCTGCTATTGAGCTTTCTATGAACTCACAGGATGAGCTCGTAACCACGTCTCCATGGTTACAAGCAGAGACTGCAGGAGTAAATTGTAACAAGAGCAGGGTGCCTGTTTGGTACTTAATATAAGGGTGTGTCACTCAGATATTTATCTTCGGAGGCAGGAGAACAGCTCAACTTCAAGTATGAGAGTCTGGACCCTCCTTGAGGTCGCCCCCTCCTTCCTCAGCTATCTTACAATTTAAATAACACAAAGTACAAAAGAACCACTTTAGTTTGTTTCAGCTGTCAGTAAGCCTTTCAGTCAAACATTCTTCTGACTTAAGCACAAGCATCAGCTTTTAGGTTTCATCTGAGCCTTTTAGTTCCAACACAACCTGTAACAACAGATTCCCAGCAACTGTTCACGCCTGTACACACAAGGACCTGGAGGTTGTTTGGGCTTTTCTTCCTGAACCAGCAGAATATTCAGGATTTCACTTATTTTTTCACCCTATGTGCTGCACCATGTGCTTCTCTGTAACTTTGAAAGTAACTAGGCGAGCTTCTCGTCCAGGTTTCCTCCCATTATGCTGCTTGTTATCTACTGGGAAAACAACCCCAACGCAGATAACGTTCTAGCTACAGACTGTCCAAAGTCGCATCATGTTTGGGAGCAATGCTCCCTTTGATTTAGATATGGATGTTGTGGTGGCGGACCTTACTGGAATCAATGTCGACCCGGCGAGCCTCAGCAAAGGCTAAGAATGTGAAAAGGCCCAGCAAGTTGACTGTGGTGATGAGTGCAAACATCGACGCCCACGAGCCAGTCGCTTCGATGAGATACCCCGAAAAATACACCATCAGGACTCCTGCACACAGACAAACACAGCTGCTGGTAAAGCACATTCATTAATTTAGAAACAATGCAAAAAATAATGTTCATGGTTTCAATGATGGAGAAAATGTCACAGTTTCATTTCCCTCATCAACTGTCATCCTCTGCTCTGATTTATTCATACCGCTATTGATGAAATATGCATGACACATGGGAGCCAGCCAACCTGACAGTGACATGTCCCCAACTTTGGATTTTAAAAAGGGAAATAGTTATTTCCATCTATAGTTCTTGTGGCTGCTGCTAAATAATCCCTAATTCAATTCAATTCAAAAATACTTTGTTTAGATTAGACAAAAATAATTGTTTAATCATCAGAAACTCACCTGAGAATGCCCCACATGTATTCATGATACCTGGGAAAGTAAAAAGCAAAGTGCACATGAGGCATAATAATTAATATACAATTAATAATTTAAGTGCAGTTTCAAAAATGTTCTTTTGAATTTTTTTTACTTACCAAACAGAGCTCCGGCACAGGATGGAGCAAGATCTTGAACATTCAAAGAGACACCACTGCAACGGGATATTTCTGTTAGTATTTGTGCAATTTAAATGAACAACTTTAGAGCACATAAAACTATTAATTACAAACTGGGATGAGGAGAAGAGTGGATAAGATCTAACGAGTTCATTATCCTCCTTTAGTTACGTTTAGGAAGTGTCCTGTTCCCATGAAGCTTCGAGAGCCAAATGGCTCCTAAATTATTAAAAAATGTACGACAAGTCTTTCCATTATAAATAAATATTGATCAACAAAATGTTCGGTGTGATTTTAGGTAAAGTTGCTCAAATTGTAGCAGAAACGGTTTACTCTAATAACAGCAGTTAGTACAAGTGAAGGGGTTGTTTGTTCCGATTAATCTTTATTTTCCTCCATTTTTGCTGCAGAAATTTTCTTGAAAATTGTGATCGAGAACAAAGCAGGTTTATCTACAACTTCAAATGTGCATGCTAATGGACATTAAGGTGTGTAAAGTTACACACTGTTTTAGGTGCACGCTTCTTCTTTAATAAAAAATAAAAAAAATGTTGCATAGGAGATACGTCACCAGGAACCGCCAAGGCGTGCTCCAATGTTCTTGTTCTACTGAGGGGTCTGTTCTTGTTATGGAAAAATCTGTTTATTAATTCCTGATCATGGACTCAATCAACAGGATGTAATGTATTGCTCTATGCCTCTCTGCATGCTCACTTATACACACACACACACACACACACACACACACACACACACACACACACGCACGCACGCGCGCACGCGCACACGCGCGCACACACACACACACACACACACACACACACACACACACACACTCTCTCTCTCTCTCTCTCTCTCTCTACCTCTTATCTCTCTATAAATAAACCCTGTGAACAGATGTTCGAAGCATTTGCCACAGTTATAACTGTTTGACTTGTCTGCTCATTGTCTCCTTCTGTCTTCACTCGAGGAAATGGGTTATTGATAAACAAATTGATAAAATCCATGACAGTTCTTCATTTGTTAGCCGTTTAGCTAGCTGAGCAAGGATACACGAGAGGTGTCTTGTAGCCTAGCCAAGGTCCAATATTTCCCAGAATACACCGCTGTATTTTCAAAAGGATGGTGGATCAGAAGCTTGCAGCTACTTCGGGGGCAAATTTCAAGTTTAAAAACAAGTCAACTCATATTAAATGGGGTTTTGTTTAGACCAAAAGATGTTATCTATGGTTGGTTAGTTGCTTAGTAGTTGCAGCTCCGGTGGCTAGCAGGTAGTTACTCACTTACATTCAATTCAATTCAAAAATATATTTCATTTAACAAATATATACACAAATAGAAAAGTAAAAGTCTTGTTATATATTTATATTGAAACTTATACATATAAAATATAATTCAATCTCCCGTGCCAAGTGACGGTACGTGACCGCGGCGTGATGCAAGTCTGTTCTATAATTTCTTTGACCAAGGAAGGACAGTGTCCTTGTAAGCACAGCGCCTGGCCTCGCAAGACATCGCCTTGCAAGGCCAGGCGCCTTGACATATAGACCCCCCCCCCCCCCCCCCCCGAGTTTTCCAATTAAATTCGGTCTTCATTCAATACAAATATCTTCTTGCTAACACCCCGTATGGTATCACCTCTCCTGCATTGTATCTCCAGATTCTTGCCAATTCACAACCCTAATAGAAATATTGATTTATTCATTAAAACCATAAATCAACATAACTAATGTTTTGAAACCATACTAAAGACCAGAGAGTTCCACCAGGGTCAGAAACACGGTGCTAGGATTGAGCAGGAGCCAGTACCTGTGACTGAAGGTGGTGAGCCCCATGGTGACGGACACAAACGCTACCGCCCAGGGGAAGGTGGTGTTACTGCATAACAATATGGTAAACACGCTTGACACACCCATGGAGAAAAACTAAGAGGGATGAAGGGATACAAACACACTTCAGCCATACGCTAAAAATGCACTTTGTACTGATGGCAAAACATAGATGAAAATTTAAGATTGTTGTACCTGCATCAACTTTCTTACTGAGGCTGTATCAAAACCTGAGGGAAGGAGAAATGTGTAAGAAGCTGTTTTATTAATAACACGAGTTTTAAAATAGCTCCTATCTTTAAATCAGGTGGATACCTTGACATATGAGATGGTCAGACAGGCAGCCACTGAACAGAGATGAGGGTATGGCCACCAACCAAGGAATCACATTAAACACCCAGCCCTGGAGAGAACGGCACATTTACTAACCCGCCTGGTGTCCCTCACACTTTAACTCACACTGGAAAAGAAACACGAATTTTGAGTCAAATGCAGAAAAGGGCGGTTATTAGTTACCTTGGCATCGGGAAAAGTGTCTTTAAAGAATGTCGGCAGCCACGACAACAGAGTGAAAAAGGTGCTTGCTGTGCAAAGGTGCGTCACAATCACAGCACTGATGAGAGGAAATAAAACAGCAATGAGAGCTCCTTTTATCAAAGGCAGCTCGGTTCTGTTAAAGATAAGGTCTGATTTTCTAAACAACAGCTGACAGAAGCTTGTGTTCTTTTCCTCTACATAATGTACTCAACTTAGGGCTGACAGAAAGGAACGTTTGGTTATTTGCGGACTTGGAGAACAGGCTTGAAATCTATGAATATTAAATAAAACAAAGTGAGAAAATCTGTATATTGATAAATTCTTACAAGACAGCGGGTTGTTTGAGGAGCCGAAACCAGTGTCTTTTGGTGTGTTTGGACTGGGTCGCACCGCCCAGGGACTCCAGAGTTATTATAGGTCCTGCAAACGTGAATGAACATGCATGAGCACAAGAGGAGACGGGCTTTCCAGGTATAGTATGACATGACAGCACTGATGCGGTTGTTAACTTTGCCTGCCTTCTCCTTTGAGCAGATACTTCCACATGCAGTAGGCCCACAGGACCGACAGGAGGCCAGAGACGTAGAAAACACTTTCCCAGCCATACAGGTCCAGCATGAGGGAACCGGCTCCTCCAATCAAGAGAGTGCTAAAAGGGGCATGTCACACAAATTGTAAAAAGACGTTTCAACATAAAATAAAAAAGATTTAAGTGTAAACTATGCTTCAATTGTCTGGAAATAAAATATGTGATTACTTTTCCAATCCACATGGATTCAATTAATGCAGGTTGAACATAAGAAAAAGTCTCTTAAACCCATCTCCTGCATCAGCTTCTGATAGAAAATAGACGGTGAAACTCTAGGATTTCAAACGCCTGACAGATCTGTCACACTGTGTCTTAACGTCCATGGACTCACCCATCTTGACTCACGAAGGGGAAGGCTGTTGTTGTTTTAGCATTTAGGAAAGCTAACTAGTCTAAGCTAACATTAACATTAGCAACTTCACCAAACAGCAGAAGCTCCCCCAAGCTTGTGTTATTTGTGGAGAGAAAACATCCATGTTGCAAGCCAATGGCAGAGTTGCGTTGCTGTTATCCAGTCAGAGAAGAGATGTCCAAATATCAGGAAATAATGCTGCTTCCATCTGGGCCAGTATGGTACGGGCTGGGAAGCTTTTTTGGTTTCACATCTGGGTCATATGTATGTTTTCCGTTCTGGGGTGAGACTGTTTTTCCAGACCTCTTCCTCAGCAGTCCGACTGGGGCCAAGGTGACAATACGTACTGATTGGCCAGCTGAAATTCATACCACCTCTGACTGGTAGGTAGAATCAGCCAGCAGGGGCTTCCCTGTCTCTCTCTGTCTGCTGCACGGAGCTTACGTTCCAGCGCGGCAGCAGACTGCTGCTCAGTGGGAAAGAGGAGGCAGGAACAATGGCCGTGAGCACCACAGCTCACAGTCACCTTTGCTTACCTTTAGCTTCAGCCGAGGAGGACAGACTGTTATGAAGACATGCACAGCAGTATGAGTGAGAGAACAGGGAGCAAATTATTAAAACAGTGTGGATGAAAGTCTCCAAAAGCAACACAGCTCATGACCGCCTTTGTTTTTGTTTTGTTTTTTTATTAAGGAGGACACCACAGACTTTTGCGCCGCCCATATGCTCAGGGATTTCTGCATTTCTGAGAAGTCCGTGGGAACCATAATGTGAATAAAAATTGCCCTTACGAGCCCGGACTGACACCATCCATCCCCGACCATACCAGCCCAGATGTGGAATTGCCTTAAGACTGCCAAAACCTGCCTTCTGAAGCTCACCTGTGAAGTAGGTCAATACTAGTTCCTGGAAATGGTTAAACGGTATATTCCACCCCCCTACCGCCATTCATTCCTACTAGAGACCACTGCAAATGTGTTGATTAAACAAGTGAACCATAACTTGAGTCAGTTTTATTTTACGTACAAATAAGTTATTTTTGAGTAAAATCCACTGCTTTGATCAGAACACTAGACTCACCCCAGATAGGAGCCACTACCCACGGTGCTCATGAGGAAGCCTCTTTCACTTTCCACCACCTTTTGGGAGCACAGACTGGCCAGGGAAGGGTAATGAACACCTAAAAATCAATACACAACAAAAAGGGGGATTATATAAGTTTTTTCCACAACTGTTGGACTATTGAAATGTTTTATAAACAAGATCTTGACTAGATTAAAAAAAAAGCTGAGCTTGTGACCAGTTATAGTAAAGCACAATGAGAACGGCTGTGCCACAAACTAAACATGCTGTTATTTACTGAAGTACATGCTCCAAAGAGGTCACATGATTACTGAATGATCAGAACAGCCCTGTACGGGTGAGATAGATCATTACTGCACTGTTACCAGAACAAACACAGATACTCAGAACCTCTTCATGTCCAGACGCACCAGTAGCAACTCTTACAAGATTGTAATTAAACAGGTTTTTCAATCGGCAGAGCAGCATTCCAGCAAGTTGCATCTTAAACCTCTGTGATGTCAGCTGAACAGATGACTCATCCAGCACGCTTTCTGCCTCACCTTGCAACAGGCCCATGAGGAAACGGGCCAACATCATTGAGAGGATGGGTTGGGAGCAGAGGTGGGCCAGGATGGGGGTGAAGGCTGTCATTGACCCCCAGGCAGCTGCAGACAGCAGGAGGATCTTCTCACCTCCCACTCTAAGGAGGAGCAAAGACACAGATTGGGAGATGCAGACAGACAGACACGTGTACCTTAAAGCACTCGAAACAAACAACTTGTAACACTGCATTGTCTTGTCCTGTGCTGAAGAGTTAGTGAGCTTGTTGGTGTTTGTACTTGACTTAGAGGCCAGTCATAAAATGTATGTGTTTTTGACAGAGTTAAACACATCATAATGTAATAGTACATGTATTTTTTAATAAATTAGGGCCCATCTTTTTCCTTTCCACAGAAGGCGACAATAACTCTTTTAACATCGAGGCAGCGTATCTATTAATGACTGTGTTTGCCCAAACATAACATGATGAAGGAAGTAAAACCTTCAACTCTAGTGAATTATCTCTTCAAACTAAGCAAACACTGATGGGCTTGTCTGTGTCACTGCCTCAGAGTGGTTGGCCACAGCCAGCCATGTTTCTCCATAAAAGGCGAATCAGACCAGAAGGATGATGACACAAGAGTCAAATATTAATGAAATCAAACCGCACACACGCCTGCTTTGTGTTTCCTACAGGATTAGGCTACGTTGCATGACAGTTCAAGCATACGTGAGTCTCACCGGTCGCTGACGTAGCCTCCGAACACCTGGGTGAAGCAGTAACCCCAGAAGAAGCTGCCCAGCACCATGCCCGACTCCCTCTTGCTCCAGTTGAACTTCTCGGCCATGCTGACGGCACAGATGGGCATCGCCACACGGGCGCAATAGAGGAGACACGTCCCAAGCAGCAGCACCACCGTCCACAGCCTCGCCACAGGCCTAGAAGAGACCAAATAAGAAGGATGAAGGGTCTTTAGATTAGCAAACCCAACTATTATAGACTAACTTTTGGATCTCAAGCTCTTTGGGGTCTGATCTGAACTTAAGAGCAGACCTTTAGGAAATATGTGAACCGATCTGAAAAGAGGTTTCAGTTGAAGCTGTTTTCATGAAGACACACTTTTCCCCTTTACCATATCTGCTGTTGTACTAAAGCATTAAACCGTGACAGGCTATTATGAAATGACAGAACCGTAGGCTGTGTAAAAGTGTCCCTGATTCAGGCTGAGACCCATGATCTGAAGACCCGTGATCTGACTGAATGTTACCTGGGCCAGTTGCTGTGGTTTTCGGGCCACTTCTTGTGACATCCAGGGACTCCGGTCTTGCCAGGAAGATGGGTTTCCTTGTGACAGACCAAATCTGGACCACCGTTCTTGGCATGTTTTTGAATAACTGCCATTCAACGCAAAGAAAGTGACGGCAGGGTCTTGTCAAGCGCTTCAGTCCGTCCGGCTGAGTACTTTCCCTCTCTTCTTTCTCGGTCTGTGACAAAAGTCGGCGACTAGAGGTGGGGAAAAAACACTTCGTGTTGTCGCGGCCGCATCACAGGACAATAATGTGTAATTCCAGGCTGGAGGAGAGAGTCTGTTGTTCCTGATACCCTGGGAGGAGAAATCCACGTGTCAGTTTTTCCTCCTCTGCCTCCTCCCCCTCCTCCAGCTCAAATAAAACCAACGCAGTTCTGCTTCTGGTCGGTAGGGTTGATCGGGAAGTGATTCAGCTGAGCTTCAGAGACATTCTTTTTTCTCTTCGCGGTTTTCTCGTTTTCTCCGCGCTAGCAGAGCGGTGTTTCTGGCTCTTTTCAGGCCTGCTCAAACATGACGGTGCAGGAGATGAAAGGGTATACCGGGGTGAAGTGCTCCTGTCTGGCTGGGCTGTCCTTCCACACGCCGGTGCGCCGACCTCCCGCAGCGGAGCAGCTGATGTGCTGTGTTTTAGAGGGGAGGTTCATCAGCCTCCAGCCTTTTAGAAATACAGGAAATCTGTTGTGCAACTCTCTACAGCAAAGCAGAAAATGATTTTTTTTCTTTTTTAAAACCATGCTTCCAATGAGCCAGAATATTTTGTAATCTCTGAAAACCCAGTGATATTTCTCGAGCCTTCTTTATAAAGATCTTTCAAAAATCTATTTAACCAGAATTATATGTAAATAATTTGTTGTAAGCTCTTTATTTACCTACATTTTAATTACTTCTGTCTTGTTTGAGTAAATCTTACTTTACTTTAAACTTTTATTTTAAATTTATTTAGGTTATATGATTTATAACACTGCTGATCTAAACATTTTTTTATTTCACAGAAAGTCCAACAGAATTATATATATATATATATATATACATATATATATATATATATATATATATATATATATATATATATATATATATATATATATATATATAAACAGAACCTGGGCAATCTGTCTTGTTACCAATACAGTAATGGCAAAAACTGCACAACAGAAAAAATAAAACTTCTTGGTAGCATGCTTGATTATAAAGGTATCTGTACACTCTGATCACCACAAAACTCTTAAAACAGTATGATTATACTTTAGATAATGACTCAAAAAATGCTGATCCTTTAATTATAACAGGTTCAGCCTGATTCAGCCAAAATAACCTTAATAACCCTGTTAATAAAACTGACTAAATGAGAGTCTTCCATTTTTTATTCATGTAGTTTTAGTATGTATTTGAGCACATTGTTAGACAGTTAAATATTTCCTAATGGCTACCTTAGGGCCTTGGACTTTGTTTATTTACAAAAAAGCTGAAACAAGACATTTGTTGTCTTAAAGTCTTCTCCAATTTTAATTATTTAATAAAAGCAAAAACATGCAGATAGAGTGGAGACGTATCTTGCTCCTGTTTGAAACAATCAATTTTGGCTTTCATGAAACGAGGGGAAAGTAAAAATGAACATTTATTGCTGTCACTCCCATCGCCTTGACTAAAACATGTTCATCTCTGTTTAATACATTGAGCTGAAATAGAGAATAAAATTAATGCAATCAAGAGCTTTTTCTTCCTGTTGGAAGTAATACTTTGTCACTTAAAGATTTAGTCCCACATGGCTCAGTTTAAAGTCACTTTTATTGCAAAATAATAAACTAGCAAAAAGCACATAGATTTATTGCCAAAAATCTACAAATGTAAAATGTAATCCACCAGTGAAAGCCTTCCACGTTTATGAACAGTTACCCGGCACGTTTAAACATTCCCTTCAGCTCAGACCTGGGAAACATCCCTGCATTCCTTTAATCTTATCACCCACCTCTTTAAGTCTGAAAGGGTTTATTTCTGTTCCTGTTTATCAACATCTTAAGTGAATGAAACAACTCCAGTCACCTGTTTTAATCACTGCCATCACATTTAAGTACCACCAGAAATACCACCAGTTAAAGTGGGAAATGTGTTTCCTTAAAGAATATTTGCTTTATCCTAAGCAGGTCCTCTCAGTGGTCACACACATAAAGTATCAACCTAATTTAGGCTTTATTCTCATCCTCCTGTGCCAACAACTTTCCCTGCCAACAGACAGAAAAAACTAGAGTAAGTGAAACATACTAGCTTTACATACACTATCGTATCATTTATTACACCAAATGAATTAACTTGCATCTTGTTTTAGTGTGAGAAGTAGCTTTAAAGCACATTCAATCCAGTTTTCCACACATTTGGAATTATTAAAGATATCAAAAAAGCCATTCTTACAAAAAAACAAAAGGTTGAACTCTAAATGATTCAGCTTCATTGGTTATAAATAGATAAAACAAATGTGTCCGTTTTGTAATACAGTGGTAGTTTTCTTTTTTTTTTTTCACACCGAGTTCTTATTTGGGGTCCTCGATGGTGCCCTTGCTGAGGTCAGTCATTTTGGGATACTTCACTTTCTTTTGGTCGAGTTCGTTTTGCGCCCACAGTAGCAGCTTCAGGAGCTTGGCCAGCTTGGGGGTTGACTCTCTGTTTTCATAGTCCAGCACACACTGATTCACTTCACTCCATACCTAAAAGAGAAGGCCGTACACATCTTAATGTTTCATATACATCAGATGCTTTTATCACTCTCAACCTGCTCAAAAACATTTCATTTAAAGCTAAAAGTGACTTTAAGGAATCATTATTTAACATAACTAACTCTTATGTCATACTATCCATCCATCCATTTTTATTCGCTTATCCGGAGTTGGGTTGCGGGGGTAGTAGCCTAAGTCGAGAGGCCCAGACGTCCCTCTCCCCAGCCACTTGTCATACTATTTCATATTTTAAAAAGTTTATTCATATTTAGCTAAATTTAATTAAAACTAAACTTATTTGCATTTCAAAAGTGTATACCTATTAATAAAAATTACAAAAGTAAAGTATGATTATATAAATATGGTTAGCTAAAGGGTTTTTAATTTTTCTGCAAACTTATTTAATAAAATAAGGGATTACAATATTGTTTGCAAGAAACACCAAAATAAACTCAGAAGATTCTGGGGAGATAAAACAAAACTGTTGATAACAAAAAAGTTTATGCAAACAGAATAAGTGCAATTGAAATCTATATTCACTGTATAAACAAATACAAAGGTTCCTAAAGCATGTTGGTTATACCTTTTGTCTCTGCATCATATTAAGCAGATCTCCAAAAGGGGAGTCTTCTGGGTTGTCAAATGCCAAAAGGGCTAGCGTCCTCTCCATCTCCGCCAGACATTCTCGGCTCTCCTCCCCCTGCTCTGCTAGCTGAGACTGGGCAAACTCAAGGGCAGCTTCTGTCTCTCTCAAACGAATCAGCTCTATCAGATGCTGCTGCTGCAGAATCGAGAATAAAACAACATGCCCTATAGGTTATAAATTGTAAGTCAATAACAGCGAGTCAAACTGTGTACCTTGTGTTTTGCTGTACCTGTAAGTGAAAGTAGAGGTAACGGTTTGTGTCCAGCAGCTCAGGATGCAGACTGTTGATGAGTGCAATGGCATCTTGAATTTGTCCCTTTAATATCAACTCTCTGATCTTAATTCTTTCATCTAAAGAGTCCAAGTCAACACTAGGCTCTATTCCAGACTCCATCCTGAACTTTTCCGCCGCCTCTTTGAATCCCTCTGTTGGACAAAGAATACTGTAAGCGTCTCTTTACTGTGTCACATTGAGAACACATCATTATATCAACGTAAAAACAAACATTTACCCGTGACCAGGTAGTTCATAATGAGCCTGTTCATATCAGCTCTCTGGATGTGGACATTGTTGAGTTTATCCATCCACTCATCCCTTGTCATGTCCTCCGGTTTCTCAGCATAACTCATTCTGATCAAATCCAGCAGGACGGTTGTAAAATAAAAAAACAGAGTAAAAACCTTTAATTAGTCGCAATGGTATCATTTTAACACTTAGTTCTTAAGGCTAAGAAGCTTTATGGCACCGGAAGCTCAACGTAAAATATTTGGGCCTTCGATCAAAAACACAACACAAAGCCCGACAACACGAACCAAAACATGGAATACGTCCACTTAGATATAAACCTATTTTAAATAACGTTGACCTGAACGACTTTTTATATTAAATCCTCTCTCGTTTATAGTATCCAACAGTTTCACATAAACACGAAAGCTATTTGTTCGAAATACCTGAAGATCTTGTCGCTTCTTACCAGCAGTTGCTAACTAGCTAACTTCTTCTTCTTCTTTTGCTCGAAGGGCAACAGCGCCCCCGACGTCAACATTTGGTGTAACTCATGTGTTTTTAACATGCTGCCCCCTACAGTAGCCTAAATGTATTGCAGATGCCAGACTTCCAAAGTTCTAATAAAACGTGTTTGTTTTACACAATTTACACCTTGATAGTCTCTCAGTTCATTTTAATATATTTTTAGTCTGCTTCGTTTTATGTGAAATTTGATCAGTTTAAATGCATTTATTTCAATCCAAAACAAAATCAAAGCACACCATGGGTTGTCCAATTTTCTCACAGTCATTCCACATAGATCGTATAAGGATATACAGGATATACATTTTCTTTGGTCATGTAGAGGTCACATACAGTTTGTGAACAGTTTCACCTGATAGATGTAGAAATCATTGTGACATTTTCCCAAACTCTTGTGCTGAAGGAGAACTGATTATTGTTGATTTCATCCTCATAATACTTATTTTATTTTTAAAACCGGTTATCCAAACAATTAATAATAATAAAATAACATTCAAACTTTTAGGAATGTTAACAAAAAGAAGAATATGTCATTTGCACATATGCTCAAAAGATATGCTTGTCTGACATTAAATGCAATATATATATATATATATATATATATATATATATATATATATATATATATATATATATATATATATATATATATATATATATATATATATATATATATGTATGTATGTATGTATGTATGTATGTATATACATATACATAAATCAGTCTCAAATCTTTCCGCCCCAATGTTGAAAGAATTTGATTTTATTTATCTTAGCTTCTCATTTTTGTAAGAAAAACATAAAATATAGGAAATGAAAAAAATCAACATCGTAGTATAATTAGGGTGTTTTTCACAACAACATATTTTACCTTCAGATCTGCATTATTTCTGTAACTTTCGCAAAGAAAATGTAAGAAAAAAAATTGAAATCATATTAAAAATGAAATAAAACATTACAGTGTTACATTTGGCCATTACATTTGATAACAAATAGCATTTTATGCTCATATTAGTATCAAATATTTTAAAATTAATTAACTTTATTATTATTTTATTTATCTGTTAGCCCCGCCTCTTTCTGCTGCTAGTCTGTTTCCTGTTACCATGACAACAACGCTGTTAACTCGTTTGTACACACTCTTTCAGAGGCTAAAGTAAGACAGGTGATACGAGCTATAGACCAAACACCAATGGGAGAAGATATTAAGTGAACAACCAGGTGAACTTGTTTAGAACCTTTTGTTTTCAGTCTCAGCTTTTTTTCACGTCACTGTGAAACGTTTTATTTTTCTACGCAACGTACGTTGCTACCGTACGTTAGCAAAATAGCTACGTATGCTAACACTTTTGAGTCAGGTTTCTGAGAATTTTTTTATTTTGTTTAAAGTTGTTAAAATGCTGGCAATTATTGCACAGAAATGTCAAAAACAGCAGAAATTGGCATATTTATCAGACTAACTTTCATTGAAACACGTCAATTTGTAATTTACACGACAAATTCAACAGTATGCCTATCATAAAAATTATAAAAGAGCCTGTTATTCTGTAATTTAATTCCTTGCATCAGTTTCACGACGTGTTCTGCCTTTTACCATATCATACCATGTTTATTTATAAAGCTTATTTAACAACAGCATGACAGCTGACCAAAGTGCTGTAATAAAAGGAAAACCCCAAGATAAAAACAAGATAAAGATCATAAAAGGGATAACCTAAAGATTTTAAAGACACATACTAGAGTAAAAACAAAGTCACAAAAAAAACATTATGCTAAAAGGCAGCACATTACAATAAAAGCTTGGTCATTGATCAAAAGCTAAATAAAAGAAGTAGGCCTTCAGTACAGACTTGAATCAACCCAGTTCTGGGGCCTGTCGAACACTAAGGGGGAGAGCATTCCAAAGTTTAGGAGCAGCGAACGCAAAGGCCCGCTCCCCACGAGATTTGTACTTGATTTTTGGGATGTACAATAGCAAGTGATCTGCTGATCTCAGGGTTCTGGGTGGATCATAAGGCTTGAGCAGTTCTGACAGATAAGCAGGGGCTTGACCATTCAGGATGTTGTAAACAAAGGTTAAGACCTTAAACTGGATATGATATTTAACTGGCAGCCAGTGTAAGCATGCAAGGACATGTGAAATGTGATAGCATCTATTTTAGATTTACTTTTCATCCAGTTGCACTTTTATCAGTATATATTGTTCTAAATATGGTGGGATCATTGTTGATTTGTTAAAGTTAATGTTTGTCTTTTCATTCTGTCTCTGATATTGGTATTTATCAGTTTGTTTCTCAAGATGGCTTCCTCTCAAAGAAAATTTAGAGCCGCACCAAAAAAAGACAAGTCAGAACGCCTGCCCCCAATAAGCGGGCAGTACAGCGATCATGTCCAAAAAATGATCGACGAGCATGAGGAGATGAAGGAGAAATTCAAGGTTCAAAAGATGGAGTTTCTGGCAATGAAAAAGAGAATAGCTGAACAAAAGCTACTGGATCGTCATCGAATACCGTACGTTCTATCTATTCTCAAGGTTAATCGATGTGTCTTTTATTTGAAGTTTAACAGCTTTCTTTACTTTACCAATTACAGACTCTCCAGAGCAATGAGGGATATTTCACGGAGGAGAGAGAGGGAAACTGTCCGCATTCCCTCCCCAGAACCACAGTTCCCATCTACCGTAAGTCATATAATTATCCATCCACCAATCTTAAATACAAATACAAACAAACACATTAATCTAAAAAAGCATTAAATCACCCCTAATTTCTACATATCACACTTAGAGTTATATGTATGTATATATATATATATATATATATATATATATATATATATATATATATATATATATATATATACATAAGCATCTGAAATGGTCTAGATCAATAATAGTTCTTTAGATTTGTAAATGTTTTCTTTGGATTTTGGCTTGTTTTTATTCATTTTTTCCAGTGTTTGAACCTGAAAACACATAATGCAATATGTGCTAAAAAATTAGGAAATCAGACATGAGGAGGATAATACTATATGTGACATGTCAGGTCTAAAACCATACCGCTGATGTATATGGTTGTATGTAAACAAAAAAAAAATTCCCATCATACCCTCCGTGGGTGGTCTCATCCTTTCAAACTTGGGTCCTCTACCAGAGGCCTGGGAGCTTGAGGGTTCTGCGCAGTATCTTAGAACTGCACTTATCTGGCCAAAAAGACCTGATGGCACTCTTTCTTCAGCTTAACAGCATCCCTAACTGCCCGTGTCCATCAGTGGCTTTGGGGGTTGCAGCCACGACAGGCACCAACAACCCTGTGGCCAGGGTCCTTCCCCACCATTGGAGCCAACTCACCCCTAGGTAGTGGTCAGTTAACAGCTCCGCCCCTCTCCCCACCTGAGTGTCCAAGACATGTGGCTGCAGATCAGATGAAACAACGACAAAATCGATCATCGAGCTGTGGCCTAAGGTGTCCTGGTGCCAAGAGCACATATGGAAACCCTTATGTCTGAACATGATGTTCATTATGGACAATCCATGACTGGGCCAAAAGGCCAATAACAAAACACTGCTCAAATTCAGATCAGAGGGGCCGTTCCTCCCAACCACACCTCTCCTGGTCTCACTGCCGTTGCCCACATGAGCATTAAAGTCCCTCAGCAGAACGAGGGAGTCACCGGAAGGAGCGCTTTCCAGCACCCCCTCCAAGATCTCCATAGAGGTTGGGTAGTCTAAACTGTAGTTTGGTGCATAAGCACAAACCACAATCAGGAGTCACCACTCATAGGCAGAGGGAGGCTACCCTCTCGTTCACCGGGGTAAACTCCAACATACAGGCACCAAGATGGGTTCCTGCTAGCACCTTACACAATGTAAATGTGTGTGTAGGTGTGTGTGTGTGTTATGTCTTTATAAGATGTGAACAATTCCAGCAAATACAAAATTGTGAAATATTTGGTATTATTTATTTATTTATTCAAATAAAAATGGTTAACTAGATGTTTCCCTGTCATAGGCTGTTGCTAATAAAGGTTCCTCCCTTATGTAGATGGACTTGAAGCCACTTACACCGAGGTTAAAACACAAAAACATTCCTCTGAAAATGATCAGGTATTGCACTGAAAATGAATATAAAATCAGCCAAAGTACAAAAAAAAAACTATTTAAAAAAACGTAAGCATTTCTAGGTGAACTGTTGGTCACAAGAAAATCTTACTTCCTTACATCAAATTATAACAAAATGTGATTTGCTTTTACACTTTACTTAAATGCGGCTCAATATGTTGAAAATGATGTGAACTTTACAGATGATGAGTGAGAAGAGGGAAGAAATGGTAAGTCTATTCTTTACTATTAGTCAACCAAGATAAACATGTTTTGTTTGGCATTTACCTCACACTATGTTTATTTTGCCCCGTTTAAAGATGAACTACAACTTCCTTAAAAAATGTGTAGAAAGTCGACACTACGATCCAATCAATCCTAAGTGTATAGAGTCCATTCTAGACAGAGTCTCTCCTAAACTGAAGGGGAACCTGGGAACACATAGTTTACACCTGCAGAAGCTTTGCAGTGAGGTGGTCAACGAGTACCGTGCCACGTTGGTCGAGCACACAGGTATTCCTGATTCTCTGTGGATGCACATTACATGATGAACATTTTAGTCTCTGAAGTTCTTTAGTTATAGCTAAATATTTAGCAGAGATTAAATCTTTCAGGCTTTGTGCAACTGAGAAAATGTTCAATAATGACCTTGACAGTTTAGCACAGATCTGTGAATCTCTGCTGCAAAGTTAAAGTAACGTATTATGTTCTGCTTTTAGTGGACTCTGTGTTAATAAATATTCAGCATCAAGAACAAAGCTCAGAACCACCAGTAGCCACCCAGTCAAAGTGAGTTTTTCAAATGGGACTAAACAAAAGCTCAGATGTAATTAATGACAATTTAATACATAATAAGATGCATTTTAGGAAAGTTTTTAGAAACCAAGCAATCTGTTGAACTCTTCATATATGAATCTTTTGCAGAATCCTTCCTTTCTCTGAACCGAGGCATGACAGCTTCCTGAAGTGCCGCAGAATGATTAAAGCACATTTGCACCTTCTGCACCCTGAAATGCAAGCTGTGTTGGATATTGGCTACAAAACCTTCAACCAGCTGATCCTGACTGATCTATCAACATGCAGGTAAGAGGTCATGATCAGAAACGGGCAACCTAAGATGTCTCATATCAGGATTTTTGTATGTAATTATTTTTATTGTACGGTGCAGAGCATCAGGACCAGTGGAATGTGAAAGCCTACTGAGTAAGGCAGTCGAGGAGTGTCAGAGCAGTGAAAAGCAGATCATGAATACCTGGTTCCCTCAAATGATCCACTTATTGACAAGTAAAAAAATAACAAAGAGGGTTAAAGTGGATAAACTAGATTCCTTTTACAACAGTGCATCCACTCTCATTTCCAACCAGGTGAGATGATACTCTTTTACATTTTAGCCTTGAGAAACATCGATACATTTATTTAAATAAAGACATTATCTACTAGATACTTCTAGAAAGCCATACACCTAACACACACATAGAGAGACATTTACAAGCACTTATGTACTGCATACTTATGGAATCAAAGAGGAAAACTAATATTACTTCATGAAGCTGATCTGTTTATAGCTTTTTTACACAAACGGTACATCACTTCACTTGTCCTTGTATTAAGTCATGAGTCTGTTGATCATGTGTGAATAATTGTCTATAAAGTTTGATTCTACATTTAAACATATCGATATTTTTCTCCTTTAAATTCCTAGTTGAAATCTCTGATCCAGACAAACGTGGAAAGGTTTGTCGGGTTATTCGATCCAGACAATCCCCACTGCCTGCCAATCTTTCGTATGGCTTTGACATTTGATGAACAAAAAATGGAAATTAACCCCACTGCTCAAGATCTGGAAAATTCTGTTTTAAACATCCTTTCTACCATAGTAAACACAATGCAGGTAAGGTGCTTTTCAGGTCAGTCTATTCAGTTTTCTTGCAAAAACATGTTTATTCAATTTTAACATATTCGTTATGTAAACTCACAGAAAGTTCCAACTGTGCAGTCGTGGTTGGCAAATTCCTCATCTCCATCAGTAAACGCCAGCTTGCCTAAACACATCCTTGACTGGGCTATGGTCACTGTGAAGAACACAGTTCACAAACATTTAGAGGAACCTAACAAGCATTTGCAGAGCTATGGTGATGCACCCAGATTATTACAAGCCTCTACTCATAGGTTTATTTTACTGCTGATATTTGTAGTTTCTTTCCAGATGACAACTACGGCTGGCTTGTGACAGGAACGACACAGACTCAAGTGGATACATTTTTAGATGAGAAGCACTCTTTTGAGGAGTACTGTAAGGTGAGGAATACTTAAAATGACTTCTGTTTGTGTGTGTAGATGACTAATCAGGGTTTCAACTTGTTTAATCTAGTTTCCTAATGGCTTTCAATGTGTTTTGCATGTTAAAGGAAATTGAGACGTTTCAATCTGTGTCCAAGGAGATTAAAAGCCTTCCATCTAAAGGCTTCTTCCCTATGGTCCATCTGGACTGTGCGGCACTGAAGCAAGGCCTCGCCAACAAAGCTAAGAGTTATGCTGAAATCTTTGTGAAGAAACTGGTCTCTGAGCTCCGAGAGCAAAATCAGCTGTAGGTCTCGAGTTGTAGTAATTTTAAAGATGTGAAACACTGATAAAATATTTCTAATGATTATTTCTGATTATAATCGGTCAACAGGGAAATAATCTCCTACATCTATTTACTGCATTAGCTTCTTATAGAAAATAGACGGTGACACTCTCGGATTTGACAGGCCAGGCAGATCTACATCACATTGTCACTTGACAATTATGAACTCGTCCATTTTGACTCACGACAGGGTAGGCTGCGTTTGTACCCTCCAGGAAACAGCAGAGCACATCCCGACTAGTAGAAGCTGTTAGCATTCGCAACTCCACCGCATAGCAGGACTCCTCCAGGCTTGTGTTATTTGTGGAGATAAAACATCAGTGCTGTAGCGCAAACGGAGTCAGTGGTAGAGTTGTGTTACTCTTATCCAGTCCAAGGCAAGATGTCCAAATATCAGGATATAAGAAAACAAATCCTGCTGTCTGAAGCTGCTTTCTTCTCCAGCTAAATTCTTTGTGCTGATTCCCGAGTACGACTTACAAGGCATGCTAGAGACCACTGCAAATGTATTGATTAAACGAGTGAATCACACCTTTTAAGCACAACAGAGACTTTGTGTTTGAGACATACACTGTGACATGTTGATGAGATCCTGTATTCTGTCTGCATCAAGGATCTGCTCTGAATTTGAAGCCATCCAAAGAAAAGCTCGAGAAATTCCTGAAAACACAGATGACATTGCTCAGATAGAAGAATACATGAAATTTGTGAAGACCAAGGGTATTGGAGACCTGACTGAAAAAATAAAGGTGATTAGCTTGGAATGATTATGTTGACTGTGTTTTGGGGGAAAACAACACAACCTCTTTAACAACTTTCTGGACCACAATTTGACAGGAAGCCAACAACAAATGTTTGTATCTTTTGGATATCCATATCTTTGATCCAAAGGATTTGGAAATGATTTCAACCATATTTCACTGGCAGAAAAAAATCCTGCACGATTTTGAGCTCAATGACAAGGTAAAGCTCTGAATATCTTTTGAAAATAGTACATCTATCTAACTGTCTGTCTCTTTATGTATCATAAAATCTTGAAATCAGATTTAAAAAATTCATGTATTTTTAGCTGCTGAAGGAGGCCAGGGAGAAAGGACTTCAACAGCTGATTGCCAAAAGGGAAAAATTCATTTTGGAGCTGGAAACACCACGAAGGATGATAGAGATGTTTTCCAACTTCTTTGATCCAGATGGGGCACAATCGGTGAAGTGTCAATATTACAATATTTACCACTATTAGTTCAACTTTAATATGCTTGCAATGTTACCTATTGCATATGCTTCTGATTGAGTTAAGATGAACTAAATAACGCATTCTTTATAAACTTCAACAGTGCAGATTGAGACTTGTGTTTTCAGACTGCTTATCTCTTCGTTTATTTTTTGTATCACTATAACAAAACCTTTTGCTTTATCACCTTTTGAACAGTATGTTGCACATGTAAGTAGCACTGAAAACGTGCTTCAGGAGGCAGAGGAGGCTGTTGCCCTCATCAATAAGGAAGAAGCCTTTTACAAGTTGGACCTGACTTCTTACCCAGAAATTGACGTGTTCAAAGAGAATATGGAACCATATCAGAAGCTGTTCAGATTTAACCTCAAGTGGAAGCTCGCAGAAAAGAGGTCTGATTTCTGGTTGTAGTTTTCATTTTGGTTTTAAGAGCAGCAGATGAGAATGTTTTGCCTTTTACCTCATTAGTTGGATGGGTGGCAATTTCTTGAAGCTGGATGGGGAAAGCATCAGCGTTCAAGTGGATGAGTTCTATAGAGAGATCTTCAAGATGCTGAAGTTCTTTCAGCAGAAGCAGGTTAAGGCAGCACAAGAGGTGGAAAACATTTCTGGGAGGACAGCATCTGGTAAAAATGACCCAAGAAAGCAAGAGAGCCCAACAGTAGATTTGTGTAAAGCTTTAATGGACCAAATCAAAATGTTTATGGTAATTTACTTTATAAATTTGACAGTAATTATGGATGATATACCAGCATTTTAGACTAATATACTGAAATATACTTGTGCCAACAGAACTACGTTCCTGTACTGTCCATCGTGTGCAACCCAGGTATTAAGGATCGCCACTGGGACCAGATGTCAAAGGTCGTAGGGCAGAACATCGCCCCAAAAGCTAATACAACACTGCAGGAATTTCTCAAGCAGGACCTAACTCCTTACCTGAAGGAGTTTGAGTCTATCACTGCGGTTGCTAGTAAGGTGAGAACTCCTGAAATGTCCTGGTTTGTTCATCACTAGGTCTCTGTGGTAAATGTCCACACAACGTTTCTCTGCAGGAGTTTTCTCTGGAGAAAACGATGCAAACCATGGTGCACATTTGGGATGATGTTTCCTTCCAGCATCAACCCTACAGGGAGACCGGGGTTTCCATCTTGACAGCTGTGGATGATATTCAGACGATGTTAGATGACCAGATTGTGAAGATTCAGACCATGAGGGGCTCACCATTCATCTTACCCTTTGAAAGTCAAATAAAGGTTAGCTTTAACTTATAGACTTCACCGCTGGGACAGAGTTTGTCCAGTCTAAAGTATTTTCCAGGTCTTTCCATGCTCAGTTGTTGATGAAGTATTTTTTTTCTTAGAAATGGGAGGGGCACCTTCTTCAGATCCATGAAACCATAGATGAATGGCTTAAGGTGCAGGCCCAGTGGCTTTACTTAGAGCCCATCTTTTCATCTCAGGACATCATGCAGCAGATTCCAGAAGAAGGACAGCTTTTCCAAACTGTTGACAGGAACTGGAAAAATATTATGAGGCACTGTGTTAAGAATTCTAAGGTAAAATAAAACAATTATGTTTCAGGAAATTATTTCACACATGTTTTTTTGTAATTGCCTAATTGGCCTAAATGACAGGTTCTGGCAGCAACCTCCTTACCTGGTTTGCTAGAGCAACTGCAAGACTCCAACACTCTTCTTGAAAGCATTATGAAAGGCTTGAACGCCTACCTGGAGAAGAAACGTCTCTTTTTTCCTCGGTAAATAAACAAAAAATAAATAAATAAATAAAAACACTTTGCATAAGAAATGTAGCAATTATATTACACATTTTGATATCTGAAACAAATTATTTCCAGGTTTTTCTTCTTGTCCAATGATGAAATGCTTGAGATTCTTTCTGAGACCAAGGACCCGTTACGAGTTCAGCCTCATCTGAAGAAGTGCTTTGAGGGTATTTCCAAACTGGACTTCCTTCCCAATCTGGATATCCAGGCAAGGCAGACAAAAATACCTCTGGTTTTTTGTTGATACTGTGCTTGATCGTTTGTTTTAAGCAGCATCCTGTTTCTGACCAGGCCATGTACAGCAGTGAGGGTGAGCGTGTTGAACTGATCCAGCACATCAATACATCTGAAGTCAAAGGAGCTGTGGAGAAGTGGCTGATTCAGGTGGAGGATGTAATGGTTCACAGTATCAGAGATGCTGTGGACCGGTCCAGGGTGGTGAGATCATCACTTCCGATACCTTCAAAACTTAGGATTTAACAAGTTCATTGCTATCGTGTTTGTTTGTATTGTGTAATAATTCATTCTGTAATATGATGTCCTTCCCATGTTGTGAGCAGGCATATGCTAAGGTGCCACGGGACCAGTGGGTCAAGGAGTGGCCTGGACAGGTAGTAATCTGCACCTCGCAAATATTTTGGACATTGGAGGTTCATAAAGCCATAGGAGCAGGAGCTGATGTGGGTGTTTATTCATATTCATGCTATTCTGATTAACTGTCTTCCCCTGTGAATGCCTCCTTTAAAGACAGTCAAAGCAATGTGATTTTTTATTTTATTTTTTTTTATCTATGAAGGGAATAAAGAAATACTATCAGCAACTCCAGCATCAGCTAAATGACATTATAAAGCTGGTGAGGGGAAAACTAGCCAAGCAAACACGGGTTACTCTGGAAGCACTCGTCACAATTGATGTCCATGCCAGGGATGTTGTCATGGAGCTCATTGAGAAAGGTAGTTTAGGACTCTAAATAGTTCTGTGACTTGAAGTATTGTGACATTCACTTCACCACTGTCATATGGAAATCACGTTTCATGTGATTCAACAGGCGTGTCTCATGAAAGTGACTTCCAGTGGTTAGCGCAGCTTCGTTACTACTGGAGCAATGAGAACGTTCGTGTTCACATCATCAACTGTGATGTCAAATATGCCTACGAGTATCTGGGAAACTCTCCACGTCTGGTCATCACCCCTCTGACTGACAGATGCTATCGAACCCTGGTAAAGAAACTTTATGTGTTCAAGAGCTGAGGATGAGTACTTGTGAATTTCTTCCCTACAACAATGCAGATAGATGGTTAAGGTCACATGATTTGCCTCTGTTTCAGATTGGAGCTTTCTACCTGAACTTGGGCGGTGCTCCTGAAGGTCCAGCTGGAACCGGAAAGACTGAAACCACTAAAGATTTAGCTAAAGCTCTTGCTGTGCAATGCGTGGTCTTTAACTGTTCAGATGGACTGGATTATCTCACCATGGGAAAGGTATCGTGGAATTTCTAAATAACTTAATAATTTTGATCTAGTTGCATGCATTATTAGTCATTAACCTTATCTAAATTTAATGCATTTTATAGTTTTTTAAAGGTCTCGCTTCATCTGGAGCGTGGGCTTGCTTTGATGAATTCAACCGCATTGAGCTGGAGGTGCTGTCTGTAGTGGCACAGCAGGTTCTGTGCATCCAGAGGGCCATCGAGCAGAGGCTGGAGTACTTTGACTTTGAAGGAACCATGCTTAAACTCAACCCCAACTGCTTTGTGTCCATAACAATGAACCCTGGCTATGCAGGGCGCTCAGAGCTCCCTGACAACCTCAAGGTATTTTCATAGGTTACATTTTATTTACTCTACCGCTTATGAACACTTAGACTACTTTAAGAAGTCATTTCATTACCTCAATACTTTCCAAATCATCCACACAACTAAATGTACTAATTACAATTCTCTGAAGTAAAGGCAGTGTAAGGAGTGAGAATGTTGCTTTCAAACACTAGGCAATATTTTCTCTTCTCTTCTTTTGTGCAGGTGTTGTTCCGAACTGTAGCCATGATGGTCCCAAACTATGCGCTGATAGCAGAGATCTCTCTTTATTCACATGGCTTCCTCAATGCCAAGCCGCTGTCAGTAAAGATTGTGATGACTTACAGGCTTTGTTCTGAGCAGCTCTCCTCCCAGTTTCATTATGATTATGGAATGAGGGCCGTCAAAGCAGTTCTTGTGGCTGCAGGGAACCTCAAACTCAAATACCCTAATGAGAATGAGGACATCCTGGTAATTGTTTACATTTGTTGTTATTTGATTAGCCTGATTGTGAACTTAATCTATCAATTTATTTACAACTTAACAATTTTTTTATATATATTCAGCTCCTGAGATCTATAAAGGATGTTAATGAGCCCAAGTTTCTCTCCCATGATATTCCGCTGTTTAACGGAATCACCAGCGATTTGTTCCCCGGCATCTCCCTACCTCAGGCCGACTATCAGGTCTGATATATGCATGTCCTGTTTGACTCTTTGTCCTCTTTTATTTGAAATATATTTACAACCTGGTTTCTCAATTTGCCATCAGCTGTTCTTAGAGGCTGCAGAGCAGTGCTGTAAAAAGCAGAATATACAGCCAACACAGGTCTTCTTACAAAAAATGATCCAGACCTATGAGATGATGATAGTTAGGCATGGGTAAGTTGTGTCCCTTTTGTATTTTTGCTTGCATGACTGATGTGTGGTTTGGCTGGTATTATGATGATCCTTTCCAGGTTCATGTTGGTGGGAGAGCCCTTTGCTGGAAAGACAACGGTGCTGCACATCCTGGCGGACACTTTGACGCTCATGAAAGAGAACGGGTATGGAGCAGAAGAGAAGGTTATCTTCAGGACAATAAATCCAAAGTCCATCACCATGGGACAGCTATTTGGACAGTTTGACCAGGTTTCCCATGAAGTAAGTTTCTTCCTTTGATGTTCTGAGTTACATGTTTGTTTGTTTTTCACAATTTTTATTAATAATACCAGAATAAATAATAATTAACTGATAAAAAAAATCGTCATCTTTCTCTTCCTATGTTTGGCATTTGTTCTCTCTTCAGTGGACGGATGGGATTGTGGCCAACACATTTCGTGAGTTTGCATTAGCTGACACACCAGACCACAAGTGGGTGGTGTTTGATGGTCCCATAGACACACTCTGGATTGAGAGTATGAACACTGTGCTGGATGATAACAAAAAAGTATGCAACATTAGGACAGATGTTTAATATTCATGCCTGCATGTTCTCCAGATAACATTCTGTTTGCTGTACTCATCCACAGTTGTGCCTGATGAGTGGTGAAATCATTCAGATGTCCACCCAGATGAGTCTGATTTTTGAGGTCATGGACTTATCTCAAGCTTCTGTGAGTTGAATGTGTGCAGTAAACACAATTTAATACAAATACCTGAGATAGTTTATTTATTTTAAAGTATTTCCTGTAATTACAGCCTGCCACAGTCAGTCGGTGTGGTATGGTTTATATGGAACCAGCTCAGCTGGGCTGGAAGCCTTTGGTGATCTCCTGGATGAACACTCTTCCTGAAGTCCTGCAGAGCCCAGACAAGCGGTCTCTACTGCTGGAGCTCTTCCACTGGCTCATACCACCTGCTCTTACGCTTCTTCGAAAACACTGCAGAGTGAGTGGCTCCAAGTACAATGCCTAAATGTGTTTAGAATATTTAGATATTTTATTGATAATAAAACTATGCAAGATTTGTGATGATGGATCATTGGTTTGTTCACAGGAAGTTATTCCAACTAGTAACAGTAACACAGTGATGTCCTTGTGTCGGCTGTTTGAGATGCTCTTTACTGAACCAGTAAAATCAGATCCTGAGGATGAAAGTCTTCGTACTTGGATCATGGTAAAACAACACATTTATTTTGCCATGCAACTTAAAAATATATGATCTTATCTTTAGTTTAAATTTGCCCCATTTTGTCTTTATTTTTGCTTGCAGGCAGCTTTCGCCTTCTCTCTGGTGTGGTCTGTAGGTGGTGCCTGTGATGCAGACAGCAGGGAGAAATTTAGTCAGTTCTTGAGGGAAACTATTTCAGGACAAAGACAGGAATACCCAATTCCCACAACAATAGGGACATGGGAGTGTCCTTTAAACGAAAAAGGCTTGGTGTATGACTACTTCTATGAGGTATAAACATATTACTTTACTCAGAAGAGTTCCTTTTTCATTCTGCAAAGCATAATGTAATCTTCTCTGTAGTTTCATGGAAAGGGCCAATGGGTTCACTGGAACGAGACAATTAAAGATATCAGCCTTGGAGACAAAAACACTAAAGTGCAGGAAATCATTGTTCCCACTATAGATACAGTTCGCTATACCTATTTAATGGACCTCTGCATCGCCCATGGAGTGTAAGTATTCTCAGAGTTTCAAGCTGCATTAGTCAATGTAGCTTTGATGTCAAAGGTGAAGTTCAAATTATTCTCTTAAGTGTTTTCCTACTGTAACAAGGGAATTTCCCCACTGTGGGATCAGTAAAGTCTATTCTATTCTATTCTATTCTAAAACCAAAAATGTATTTGTTCTGTTTTAGTCCTCCTCTGTTTGTCGGTCCTACTGGCACTGGGAAGTCCGTATATGTAAAGGAGAAACTGATGAATAATTTGGACAAAGATCGTTTTCTTCCCTTCTTCGTCAACTTTTCTGCACGAACAAGTGCAAACCAGACACAGGTAAGTTTTAGTGAAACCAAAATAACATCTATCCTTGTAGAAACGTTTGGATTGTATATGATTATGAATTTGTTTAATGCATCTTTCAGAATATCATCATGTCCAGGTTGGATAAGAGAAGGAAAGGCGTTTTTGGTCCTCCCTTGGGAAAAAAATGTGTCATGTTTGTAGATGACATGAACATGCCTGCACTGGAACGGTTCGGGGCACAGCCTCCTGTTGAACTCCTTCGACAGTTCATAGACCATGGAAACTGGTAAACCACCTCCTATTAGAGAGTCATTTAAGTTTTAAAAACATAGATGTGTCATAAATACATTTATCAAATTGGGGAAAGGCCTCAGCTTTTGTTCTCTGACAGGTACGATCTCAAGGATACATCCAAGATTTGTCTTGTTGATATCCAGCTGATCTCAGCAATGGGCCCCCCTGGTGGTGGAAGGAATGCAGTGTCGTCTCGCTTCCTGCGACATTTCAATATTTTTAGCATAAATCCCTTCAGTGATGACACCATGGTTGGTATTTTCTCCAACATCGTGGACTTCTATCTGAAGCACAACATGTTCCCTCCTGAATGTTTCGCTGTTGGCACCCAAATAGTGACAGCTACGATGGAGGTGAGTTCCTCTTGGACTAAAAAATCTGTTAGATGTTATGTTCTTTGCTTAAATCTATTTTTATGTTCTAAATGATCATTTCTAAGGCTTCAGTCTTCCTTTAATGATCTGTTTTACATTCTAAAGGTATATAAACAAGCCATGAAAAACCTGCTTCCAACTCCAGCAAAGTCTCACTACACCTTCAACCTGCGAGACTTCTCCCGCGTCATCCAAGGTTGCCTCCTGCTGAAAAAGGACTCCTTGGAAAACAAACACACTATGATACGGTTGTTTGTCCATGAGGTCTTCCGTGTCTACTACGATCGTCTGGTGGATGACAGAGATAGAGAATGGCTCTACAAGCTGATGAACAGCATCCTCGAAAATCACTTCAATGAGTCCTTTGAGCAGGTCTTTGAAAATCTCAAACAAGGCAGTAAAGTAAGCTAAAATACAGTTTTATGTATTGCAGAGTCATAATTAATGGTCTATAAATTGTTTTATAAACATGGAGATGTTCTGAAATTGTACCATCTATGTTTTTTTCCTTTTCAGCTGGTAGAAGAAGACATGCAGAGCCTTCTTTTCGGCGATTACATGAACCCTGACCTTGAGGATGATGAACGCTTGTATGCGGAGGTGCCGTCAATCGATAGCTTTGCTCAGGTGGCAGAGTCGTGTCTTCAAGAATACAACCAGATGAACAAGAATCAGATGAACCTTGTCATCTTCCGGTAAACTGTTTTGGTTGCAGCATATAAAATATGCCATTATTTCACTTAACGATCTGGTTTTGTCCCCAACAATGAATTCAAAGCCGCTGACCTAATTTATAGATATAATTGATTTGTATTTATTATTTTTCATTTTACTAAATCTTAGATGACTGTGATAACTTGGTCATCTGAAAAAAATTATCTGCGTCCTACAGTTATGTCCTGGAGCACTTGTCTCGTATAAGCCGTGTATTAAAGCAGCCTGGAGGCCATGCTCTCCTAGTGGGACTGGGAGGCAGTGGACGCCAGTCCATCACCCGCCTGGCTGCCTCGATGGCCCACATGACCATGTTTCAACCTGAAATCTCTAAGACATATGGAATGACAGAGTGGAGGGATGACCTCAAGGTTAGCTTACCAACTTTTGGAAGATTTTTGTCATCTGGTTGCTTTTGAGTCAGTCATGTATTCTTTTACTTTTTGCTTAGAATATGTGACCTATTAATACTTGCAAAATTCTTTGACTGTATTGAGCTGTAATTGATCAATAATGTTTGTTTAAATTCTTGGGATTACATTGGTTTTAAAGGAATACTTAGCAAATTTTTCATGTTTTGAAATAATTTTCTTGAGCCTTTGCAGAATTAATAAAATTTCACTCAGACCCCTAAACGCCTTCCGTGGCCAGAATACCACATTTGCAACTTCAGAGTGCCAGGTCGCCACCTGTGGAAAAATCAGCTTACCTTTTCTTTCCATTGGGTGTGAAAGCGGTGTGAAACTGCAGCAAAACATTCTATGCTGCATTTAGCGTTATTGTGTGGGACGTTGTGGACATGTTCCAGAAGCGAAGTGACATTATCATTACGTTTCAAGTTTAATTTTTACATGCTATGCTTCCAAAACACATCAAACTCCACAATTCAGATCGAGCCAAACAGGAAGTCAAACACAAAAGCATTGTAAAACGTCTGGAAACTTAAGAAAAATAAAATAACATGTATTTACTGTGAAACCCAAGTAGCCGATGTAAACAGAACAGAAAATGAACCACAGATCTTTTTAGATACATGCATCTGTCTTTCTCCGTGCCTTTTCTATATGTGGACTTATGAAATCACGCATGGTGTTGCAATTCTCCCGTGATTTTGTGACCTCACAGGATGAGAAGTGTGAACGCTTTTGCTCCCGTTTAGCGTCAGAAGTGCTCCCAATTGGAAGGGAGCTGCTATTTTGTTACGTGCTGCTTTTATGGGCTGGTGGAAAGAAGGGGTTGCATACCTAGCACTGCAGTCTGCTTCCTGCACGTTTCCCGCAGGTTATAGATGGTGAGCTGATTTGTTTGATTTAGTGATGAACCACTCCTCCGGAAACTAATGAAGGCTGAGGAGACATTTCAGCAGTTATAAGGTGTTAAAAAGACAAAAGTTTTACTTTTGCTTTGACCACAGATAATTAATGATGGACACTAGGGGGTGCTAAAAGCAAGCAAAAGTGCTTTGTATCCCATTAAAGTGGTATTGTATAAATACAACAGAATAGATACAACATAATTAAATCACAGTTTGTTTTTCTAAATCTGTAGATGCTGCTAAAGAACGTTGGGGTCAAAGGACAGAAAACCGTGTTTCTGTTAACGGATACTCAGATCAAAGATGAGGCTTTTCTGGAAGATGTGGATAGTGTCATGAACACAGGAGAGGTGCCCAATCTCTTTGCTGTGGATGAGAAGCAAGAGATCATGGAGGTAGGCCTCTCTAGACATTCTAATTATGTGAATGGCTCCTTTGACTTAAATGAACATTTAATTTTCTTTTTCCAGATGATACGACCCATTGCTCAGGCTGGAAATAGGAATGTGGAGCTGAGTCCTTTGACTTTGTTTGCATTTTTTGTGGCACGCTGTAGAGAAAACCTGCACATAGTTGTGGCCTTCAGTCCCATCGGAAATGCCTTTCGAAATCGCCTGCGTCAGTTTCCGTCACTTATTAACTGCTGTACTATTGACTGGTACCAGGTACTTTGTTGTAAATGTTTGCAATTACATTTATTGAAAACACCAGGCTTTGAAACATAAAGTCAATGCTTGATAAAACAAGAGAAATACATCGGTTTTGACAGTCATGGCCAGAGGAAGCTCTTGAGCGAGTCGCTCACTCCTTCTTGGAGTCACTGGAGATGAGTGAAAAAGAGAGGCAGGATGTCATTCCCATCTGCAAAACATTTCACACCTCTGCCATACAGCTCTCAGATAGGTATGGCATGCCTATATGTAGCTTCTACATTCACAAGTAAAAATCAACAACATGTAAATGCTTTATCGTCATGCTCTTTTCATTTCAGATTCTTTGCTGAACTAGGCCGTCATAACTATGTGACTCCAACATCCTATCTGGAGCTGATTGCGACTTTCCGTCAGCTGCTCACTCAGAAAAGAGATTCTGTGATGAGGGCTAAACATAGGTACTCGAACGGACTGGATAAACTAGCATTTGCTGAATTACAGGTATGTGCAATTTCCTTCTTTTTAAATGTTATTCATTATATTGTTGTTTTTATTCAGTTTGTTTTTATTTGTTTTTATGTAGCCATTTTTTATTCTAACCATTTTTTGCAGGTTGCTGAAATGAAAAAAGAACTAATAGATCTTCAACCAAAGCTGGAACAGGCAAAGATAGACAATACCCAAATGATGAAGGTAAATGCATTCCACAGCTTTACTCCACGTCTGCATGAACCCGATTTATCTAATTAATATATGTAGTACAACGATGGGCAAAACTGTGCACACAGGGTTCTCTGTCCCTGCCAGGAGGAGCCTGACAAACCTGTCCTAAAATCATACTATGCAAAATTTTCATATTTTTAAATTATTTTCTTGTACCAGTATGTGCTAAAATTACCCTTTACAAGGTGAATGAAATGTCACTCAGACCTTCAAAGTCCCCGTGGCCAGAATACCGCATTTACAACTTCAGAGTGGTGGGCCGCTCATTTACGAAAAAATTTTGAGGTCACATACCTGGCACTGCAGTCTGGTTCCAGCATCATTCCTGCATGTTTTATATCATGAAAACAGCTGATTCATTTATTTTAGTGATGAACTGCTCCTGTAGACACTAATGAAGCCCAACGAGACAATTCAGCTGTTAGATTAAGGTGTTAAAAGACAAACGTACAGCAAGGAGGTATATTTCATTTTCAGTTTGACCACAGATAATTAATAACGAACACTAGGGGGTGCTAAAAGCAAACAAAACCAAGTGTGCCTTTAAATTTAAAGTTAAAGTCCCATTCAGGGGCGTTGGACTGGGGGGGGGGGGGGGGGGGTACCGTTTACCCAGGGCCCACTGCAGGGAGGGGCCCTGAGACAGCTTTGAATAAAAATGTTTTATTGTTGTTGTTTTTCCCCCCAACTTACTTAATGTCTTAATAAACTTCCCTTTACCTGGATAAAGAGGTTAAGAAACAGAATTTCGCCTTAAAAATAATAACTGAATAATCTCTGAGGCATCTATCACCCCTTAAAAATGTGCAAAGTGGTTTAGTCCACACCAGCGGCCAGGGGCTGCATGGCAGCATGTACAGCTAATGAGACATCGCAGATGCCGACAGCCAGAGCTGGAGGCAGGAGAGTCAGTCATGTCTTTTCCCAAGAAAGGGAAATCTGGCTTCCAGAAAAGAAAACAAGGAGAAAAAAGTTAATTGAACAGAAGCAAGTATTGACTAGGTTCTTCAAGAAGGAAGGTGAGCAGCAGCAGAACACAGTTTTAGCTGATATTAGCTAGCTCTCAGAAGCTGCATTCATGTTAGGTGTTCAGTGTTAAACGCCTTTAGTTTCACCATCAAGATCAAATAAAAATTAATTAGTGTTATCAGTGAAAACACTAATTAATATATATATATATATATATATATATATATATACATATATATATATATATATATATATATATATATATATATATATATATATATATATATATATATATATATATATAATCAGAATTATTATCGCGGGCGGCCGCCGCCAATTAATTCGCGGACCTCGCAGTAAAAACACACTGTAAATACTTTTTCTGGGTGTAGTACATGCAAAAAAAAAATTTAAGTTATTTTTCTCGGAAAATTTAATTTAATTTTTTTTTAGCATTTTAAACGTTTTCCATACTCAAAAACTTCTACAATTTTCCCAACTCAATATTTTTGGGAACAATTTTGATTAGGTTGGACTTCAGCGTAAATATGAGTATGTAAAACTCAGTTATTGGCTTAGATGGAAGATAAATGCCAGAACCCGCCCATTTATCCTGCAACGGAAGAAGAAGGCACAAGGCACTGACTGTTAAGCGGGACGGTCCATTTTGGAAGAGCGTGCATGCGCAGCCGAACTTGTGGATAAAGCTTTTCAAAAACTTGTAAGTAACTATTTTGACTATTTTAAGTTAATGTGTAGTCAAAATGTCACATCTAAACGATTTATATGATTGTTTTTAACTGCTCAGGCTGCTCTTAGCTAGCAATGTGTACTAATTGTCGGCCTGTTAGTTCACCATGTGGTCCGCTTTGTTACTATCAAACATCACTTTTGTGTTTATTTCAGAAACCATCATTTTCGGTAGGCTGTCACTCTTATATAGTTAATTAATGTACTGTTTTGTGGGCACTTCTTAATGTTTATGAATTCTTACAGAGCAGATATATAGCTTTAATTGTGCTTGCCTGCCTCACAGAGCTGCTTGCAAGTGTATTTTGAACTGCTAGTTATCATAACTAGCCGAAATTTGAACCGACAAATGGCGCATCGGCCATCAGCTTGTGAAAACCACGGGGGGATTTTTTACGTTTTGGTCCCGCTTATCTCCATTTTATTTATTGCTGGGGCTGTATTTTCAAATTATATGCTGCTCTTCCTGTTTCTCGTCTATGCCGTTAATTTTCTGTCCTTCACACCCGCTCGTGTGTGAGTGAGAAACGGAGAAAAAAAATGGAGAGACGAGAGGCGATTGATCTGCTGGTGTGGTGTCGAAAATATGGAGAAACTCTTGTTTGAAACTCGGTACGCCGCCTCTGTAACGTCTGCGTCTGCCACACTCGATGGATTACGCCACCGTCACGTTTGCTCTTTGTAGGTCGACTCGTCTGACTTTTCTTTTTTGTTTTAACTACAATAAATGTCTGTTTTTAGTTATCACTCCCATAAGATTGCTTCTGACTGCAAAAAAGTGTTTAAACACCGCGTGGGCCATTTAATGGCAGATAAAATCCTTAAGTAAAGATGGAATGAAAATAAATAGCAAAATTAAAATATCAATCAATTTATGGCACAACTACAGTGCACAACACCTGATTCTGATGAATTATAAACAAGAAAATGTTAATAGACATCTTCATTTAAAATTCACGAGGTAATTCACAACAAGTGTTGTTTTTTATTCACGTGTCACTGTTTTGCTTGCCTATATTAAAATAATTCAGTGTAATTAAATCATATTAAGGGGTTTATGCCATCAGTTTGGCCAATATATAACATTTAAACCATAATACTCTTTTTTTTCTTTTTTTTTTTAACAAACTCTGAAGGTGATGTACTTAAAGATATAAGTGACTCAGTTCTGAGCGACAGGCGTGCTTGACCATGAGTTACAGAGACAACATGCTTATCGTGGGCATGTGAAAAAAAGTTTTAATGCTACATATTGGCCAAACTGAAGCAATAAACCCCTAAAATGACTGAATTACACTGAATTATTTTAACTGAGGCAATTAAAACAGTGAAATGTGAATTTAAACACGTTAACACTTGTTAAACTTGGTGAATTACCTCACAAATTTTAAATTAGGATGACTTTCTTGTTGATGCCATCAGAATTAAGTATAGTGCACTGTAGTTGAGCCACGGAGTGATTTATAATACATTTAGGCAACTTTTCATACAATCTTTAAAGATTCTATCTGCCTTAAAATGATTTCCATGGTGTTTAATTATTTTTTGCTCTTTTAAGCAGGTTTATGGAGAGTGACAACTACTAAAAATTAACATTTAATGTTATTTTGTGGGAAAGCACATGCTTTTCTCTTTTTCAGCAGTTGGCAGCAGATGGCAAACTTTCTCCTTAACTCATTCACTGCCATTGACGAATAAAGTCGTTATTTTAGATCCAACCATTAACTGCCAATGACATGTTTTTACTGTTTGGGCATCGGAACGAGCCCACACGCTGAGAGAACAAACATCTGAGCTCTACGTCACACTTCACATGATCAGGAAGCAGAACGTCCATGTGTTAGGAGATTGTTTTGGGCCGTTCCTGGAAAAAAACTGAGGCGCGAACCGGAAAAGCGTCTGCAGATCACAGTTCGGCAATGGATTATGAAAGAACGGATAACACTCGAAACACGCGGATTCTTCCGATGTAAGAGGTGAGTCTCCTTTTTGTTTTGGTTGTTTTGGCGTCGACATCATCCTAGAGCGCAACGTTCTGTGACTCATAAAAAAACAGTAAAAACAGTGAGAAAGGCTGGCAGTGAAGGGCTTTACCGATCAGGTAATGGCTGGCAGCGAATGAGTCAATATCATTCAACAATTAATACATTTTTTCTTTATTTTTTCTTTAGAAGAACATCAGATCTGCGTAATTGAGGCAATTCCACAAAAAGTTGTCTTCTTTGAAGATCACATTAGGTAAGTTAAGGTCAAATATTTTAGTTTCACTAAATATATAAGTCAGTTAACATTCTGTTCTTTCTTTCAGTAACAGCTAGGGTTATTTTGAAGTGAAGGTGTATGACATTTGTAAAGTTTTAAGTATCAGGCGTGACATTAAAAGCAAACGCTTTGATGCTCCACCTGAGAATAAATCTGTAAGGCTTGTCACCAGCATTCAGACATCAATTCTGCTTGCTTCACAGCCAGACAGGACACGGTAAAAAAAAAAAAGCGCTTCCTTGGCTAAAAGCTGTTTTCTCATATTTATATACGCTCCAATAAATGCATTAAATGTAAGGCTGCTTGATTAAGTGAAATCTAATCTCTATTACAATTTGGATTTGAAATAAACAAAACGCAGGCCGTTCGCCTCCTTGTGTCTCACGTCAGAGCGGTGGGGGAGGGGCGGATATTTCGTGGCCGTGGCAGTGGAGTTTTAGGCATGGTGCAGCGCCATGCCTGAGCCTATATAGGGGAAACACTAGGAAAGTGAGTGATGTGCGCATGTACAGCATGATCACGTTACATCGACTGATCAATCATAAACTTTCCTTGGTGGAGCTAACTCACGCACCAGACAATCTGTTTTACAAGCAAAATAATTTCAAGATGGAGTGAGCCATATTTAATGTGGATTTGTGTTTGATCAGGGCTGCAAACTCCCATGCAATGAATGTGAGACATGTGTTTGACTATTTTCATGTCCCCTCCCACCATACCTCCAAATTATCTTGCTGGATAAAATAAGTTACTCTATCTGAGCTAAATTAAAGCTTCTTTCCGGAGTATTTCTCTTATCTGATGGCACCATCTAGTGGCTGGCAAGCATATCACACTGAAAATGTGTTGCTTTGTTTGTTAAAGATCACTACTTCGCGTATCTGTTTGTTTATGTGCTTCTGTAGCCAAAAACACACACACATATATTTGAATGCCTGTTTGAATGACTTTCATTACTACAGGCTGAGATAGGAAACAAGGATTTACCTCCAAGTTTTAAACATTTAATTATGTTTAAATTTAATAACTTCTCAAATTCTGTGACTTTTCTGACTTGTTTGCCCAAGAAAAATAAAGTTAAAGAGATTGAGTCATAAAGGGCAACAATCAGCCCCAAATTATTTGGTAAAAAAAACAACGCAAATAGATAAATAAACGAATTGTAAATGTTACCGGTGTGACTGTAGTGTTTTCACATCTGTTTTCTCGCCGGTTTGTTCCAGTTTACCACCTACTCGGAAATTTTAACTTCAGAATACAGTAGTAGATGTGACAAAAACATGTTTATTTTACAAGATAAACTTTTAAGGGTGCATCTAAAATCAACGTTAAGTACAATTATTTTCCGAGGTACATGGAACGCACCATGACGTCCATCCTCCACACAGCATAGACATAAGTGTAGACGCCGCACCAACCACTGCTGCATATGTTTGGCAGAATTTGCGGGTTCTAATTTTTATAAATTCTATGTAACAGGATGTTTTAGCTAGTCTTTAGCTCCGGAGATACTCCGTGGAGATCTGGAGCTAGAACGGCAAAAGAACGTGTTAATAAACCCGTTCACGCACTCCAGAACGAACACACTCACTTTTACGTTCGTCAGGCAAAACACAAACGAGTTCAGCTTTCATTCATGAAAAAGACGAACAAATTCACAAACCGTCGTTCAATGAAAGCGTTTGGGCACAACACTGATGAGTAGTATTAGTATATGTGTGTTATCAACTTTCAAAATATTGTAAAATAATCTAGATCTCAATTTCAGTCATAATAATCGTGATAACAGTTTTTAGCATAATCAAGCAGCTATAACTATATGTATTTATTGTGGGCAAGTAACAACTTAAAAGTACCTTTATAAAGCACTACTTCAAATAAACCAAACTACTGTTCCCAAAAAAGACTTTTATGAGTTAAAAAAAAACCTAAATACCTATGCTATCTCTGTGTATATGTAGCTTTATTAACTTGCACAACGATAAGCGATGCTTTTCTTTTTATTACAGATGGGATGGCCCTGTAAATTGTGCACCAAGGTTTTACCAGTAAAGACTGATATTTTAAAGCATTATAGACTGCATCATGGAACCTATGGACACAGTTGTGCCTTGCCCTGTATTCATGTAGAATGCCCATGCTCTTTTAAAAACTGGAGTTCCCTTCGTTCTCACTTATCAAGATCCCATCAAGCAGTTCATTCCCTCAAGTCACAAGTAGATGTTTCTTACACCTGCATATTATGTCAAAAACAAGGATTCCCAAGTGAAAAAGACTTTTTTGAACACCTAGGTCATCATCTGAAGAATAACGAGACTGTAAAGTGTGTCTTCACAGGGTGTAATCACCAAACAAATATTTATGGGACTTTTGCAACACACAAACACAGAAAACATACTCCACATTCCTTAAAGGATTTCAAACCTGGCATTATCTGTCAAGGGCAATTGCCACACACAGAAGAAGCGCTAGTATTTGAAACGTATAGTGGGGTTGGTGATCACGGTGAAGGAAATTGTGAAGTGAGTAGGGCTAATACACAGTCTGAAGAGGAAGATAGAAGCCTTCTGGTTATTGATTATATAGCATCCCTCTTGTTGAAATTAGAAAGTGTTCATCTCGTTTCAGTTCGGTGCATTGATGAACTGGTAGATGATCTTTACTTTATTTCAAGTTCTGCTACAAAATCATCAGTTAGAGATATTGTTGTTTCACATCTAACAAAAACAAATCAAACCATAGATGAGACATTTGTTTCATCTCTTGTTGAAGAACTGTGCAAATCAAATCCTCTAAGCTTAGCACTCAATAGTGGTGGTCCTCTGTCTTCATCGTTCAGGAGACGAGATTATTTTAAAAAAAACTTTGAAGTAGTTGAGCCTATTGAGTGCATCCTTGAACCAAAAGAGAAGAGTTGTTTTCAGTATGTCCCAATTCTTCAGTCCTTGACTCAGTTATTGGCCAAACAAAATATAAGAGAAAAGATTCTAAGCAAAGAACGTGAGTTACCATCAACTTTATACAAATCATATCGTGATGCTACTATCTATAAAGATAATTCGTTCTATTCAGAAGAACTACGAATTTCTCTTCTACTGTATATAGATGATTTTGAGATTTGTAATCCACTTGGAACATCAAGAAAAAAGCACAAGATAACAGCTGTATACTGGACATTTAACAACAACCCTCTCTCATCTCGATCCACTCTGAACTCTGTGTACTTGGCCCTTTTATGTAAAGCCGTAGACATAAAAAAATATGGCTATGATCAAGTACTTGCCCCTTTGTTGAAAGACATTGCTATCTTAGAACAGGATGGGATCTACATTTCGACGTTGGGACAAAATGTAAAAGGAAGTGTGCTTTGTGTAGCAGCAGACAATCTGGGAGCACACTCAATCAGTGGACTTGTTGAAAATTTTTCTGGACCATTTGTTTGCAGATTTTGTCTTGGTCAGCGATCAGACTTTCAGATAAAGGAGGTGCGGTCAGGTGCATTTCCTCTTCGCACCAAAGAGGAACATGCGTCGCATGTATTGACCATTAAAGCAAATCCTGCTTGGACACATTTTTATGGTGTAAAAAAGTCTTGCCCATTGACTGAAAATCTGAAGTACTTCCATTGTGTCACTGGCTACCCACCTGACATACTGCATGACATTTTTGAAGGCATTGTTCCTTTGGAACTGGGTCTGTGCTTCAGTGTTTTCCTTTCTAAGAAATATTTCTCATTTATTGAGCTTAACAGTGCTATCTTGCAGTTTCCCTATAAATGGGCTGATAAAACTGATTGTCCACAGGCATTACCTGCAAACCTTTCCTCAAAAAAAAAGCTAGGAGGAAATGCTCATGAAAATTGGACCCTCATACGACTCTTGCCATTTATCATTGGGCACAGAATTCCTTTGAATGATCCAAACTGGCTTTTGCTTATGTCTTTAAAAGACATTGTTGAACTTGTCGTTGCTCCAGTCCACAATGAAGAAAGCATTGCCTACCTTGACTACAAGATTTCTGAACACAGATACAGATTCAAGGAAGCATTTCCTGATGAAGATTTCATCCCAAAGCATCACTTTCTGGAGCATTATCCAGGATTGATCAAGGCTTTTGGACCTTTGATAGCTTTTTGGACAATGAGGTTTGAATCGAAACATAGCCAGTTTAAACGAATAGTAAGGCATACTGGCAACTTCAAGAATGTCCTTTTATCCATGGCTACAAAGCACCAACTTATGATGAGCCATTACCTGCATTCTACAACAATTGAGCCTGCACTTGGTGTTGTTAGAGTAAAGTCAGTGCCATTGGATGTCCTGCATTTAGATATTCAGGCATCAATCAAGCATCTTTATCCTTCACATGATCAAGTACAGCTGGCTGACACAGTCACATATCAGGGAACAAGATACACTCAAGGCATGATTGTGGCCTATGGTTCTACTGCAGGTCTTCCTGATTTTGCAGAAATTATTCAAATAACTATTTTTGCAGAAAGAGTGCATTTTATTTTGAGGACACTGGTGTCTTGGTTTGATGAACATTATCGTGGATATTACTTGGAGAGGACAGATCACACAATTCTCATTGAACAACAAAGCCTTAGTGATATATGTCCTCTTTCAGCTTATGTTGTTGAAGGAAAGCGCATGGTGACTTTAAAGCGCCACATCTGTCTCAGGTGTTGAGAATCATTGTATCTTTTCTCTGTCTTCAGTTTTTCAAGACATGGAGCAAACTGTAAGATTCCGCATCCTAATTGATGATCAAATAAAAAAAGTTACACTCAGCAGTGGGGTACCCTCAACTGTGGCTGAGTTGGTTGCAGCAGTCAAGGAAAATCTGTCCATCCCCACAGATATAAGTCTTCAGTACAAAGATGAAGATTTTGGTGACTTCTTCACCGTAACATCTACAAATGAACTGAAAGATAAAGACACACTTAAAGTTGTATATGCACCTATATGCTTAGATTTGACAGTTGCTGACCAAGAAAGCAACTGTGATGTATCTGTGATGTCCTCCTTTGACAGTGACAGTGCTAGTGGCTCACTGGATTCCCAAGATACTGTCATTTTGAGTCAGTCCACCTTTGAAAGGCAGAACCCCTGGCCTGCTGTGTTTCCCATTCCAACTTTTTCACACAACACTGAGCTTGCTTTGAAACAAGGCAATGAGACATATTTAAAAGAGGGCACCCCGATGACATCACCTGGTTTCAGATCTGACATCCTTGAGCGTCTGGCAGAAGCAATGTTTTCTTATACTGCTTACCCTGATGATGCCCAAAGAAGTGCTGTAGCACAGGCACTAGTTGAGAAGCATCCCTGCTTGAAGGAACCAGGGTCTTTTAATGGAATTTATGGATGGCAGCAAAGCCTGAAATACAAATGTGGAAACTACCGCACAAAACGTAGAGCACTGGGAAGTCCTGAACTCTTGATCAACTCATTGTCACAAAAGCCTGGTGATGAGCAAGAAGTTGCTAAAAACATCAAGAAAGCAAAGAGGGCAGAACTTAATTACCTTCCTCCACATCCACCTGGTGAAACAGACGACACTCTTGAGAATATGAGGCTTGAAATAATAACTGCCAGCAAGAGAAAAGACTGTGGCAAAGACATAAACTACCTGATGACCAGGACATACAGCTTGAGAAGAAAAGAAGTGGTTTCTCAGTCCCCAAGGGTGACAAACTTTATGGAAAGATGGCCCGCTCTCTTCGATACATTTCAGGTCAATGATTATTATTCATGTTTTATTACTGTTCTTTATTTACTTAGTTTAAAGCATTTACTGATAATCATTTGCATTTTTATAGATAAATGCAGAGTTCCAAAGGTGCACTGCTGTTCCTCTACAGTCTACATTCATGTCTCAGCTGGATAAATGTACTCCAAAGCTCCTGGATTTGTTCAGTGCCAAGGGAGGAGCAGTTGGTCAGCGCATCAAGAACTTATTGATGGAACTGATACAGGTGAGTTAAAAAATCATGGTATTACATTAAGTCATCTGTATTCATTTTCAGTTTGAAGTTTTAACTTTGGTTTCAAAGCCCTGAACAGTCCACCTGTCTGAGCATCTAACCCCATACATTAGGGCTGCTCAATTAATACAATTTTAATCACGATTACGATCTGAGTTTTGAACGATTATAAAAACAAAACAAGCCTCCTGCTCATGTTTCACGTGTGAATCACTCCCGGTTTGGACTGAGCTCATGGGTAAAACACTGCTATTTTGTTAGGTGCTGCGTTCAAGTCCAGTGGAAAGAAGGGGTAAGATGTGACTAGGGCTGCCACAAACAACTATTTTGATAATCAACTAATTGCCACTTTTGTTGACCATTAGTCGACTAATCACGTCATGCAAAAAAGTATAGCTTTTTCCACAAGATGCTTAATATAGCCATCATTAGCTACTAGATTGAAGTGTTATCATTTATGTGCCATCTAATAATAAAGACAAGATGATCGCTTATCAAACAACTTTAAATAACTTTCTAACCTGTTAATACAAATGCTACACAGTAAAGGGAGATAGGCACCAAAAACCAAAATAAAATGTATTTTTTTTTAAAAGCGCTCATAGAATAAACGTCGACTATTAAATTTGTAGTCGACTACTTTGTTTAATTTCATTTTGTTGATGTCATCATGAAGAATCGACTAATCGTGCCAGCAATAGATGTGATCTAAATTGTGTGGGGCAAGGGCTTTCTTGTTTGCCAGCCACAATTTTTGGAATGTACACATATGTGCAGTGGGCTTGATTGCTTGCTTGGTCTAAATCCATAATGAAGTTATATTTCAACCATTTTGCTTTAGGTCAGTGATCCCTACTTATAACTTTTTGCTTATGTGTGGCTGTTTTTCGATGCTCTGCTTCTTTTTGTGGAAATTTGGTTATTATGATGCTTTTTTTGTTTGTTTGTTTGTTTTTCTCGCTGTCATCTTTTTTGTCGTCTACGTTTATGGTGCTTTTTTGTCTTTCTGTGCAGTACTTTGGTAAGTTGTCATGCTGTTTTTTAAACTGATTTATTGTATGGAAGCTTAGTTAATGCTAAATCAAAAGTTACTTTCTTACTTCAAAAGATCGCAGGTGCAAAAGAAAGCAATTTGATGTAAATAAAAATTAATAAAAATAATGCTACGTCTAAATTATTAGACCTTTTCTATTGATATCAACCTTTTACTGGGAAATACCACTACACACGTTTTGTTTGAATGTGTATGTATCAAAAAATTGTGGGTAGTGTGTCAAAAAGAGACTTTTTTTCTGTTGTCAGAATTTTAATTAATTTAATGACTTTTTCATTAACTTTAGGACACAAATGTCTCCACTGTGCAGAAGAGAGACGTAACTCTGAGATGCCTCATTGAGTACATGGGAGAGAGTGGACAGGAGCTCATCTCGGACTACTATGTAAGTAAATTATTAGGGCCAAGATTGAATCAATCTGTTGCACAAACTGGATTTGATAAGTAATAAAATAGGCTACCCTAGTTTTGCATAGTTGTTTTAATAAACATCCACAAAGTATAACCTCCAGGATGATTGAGCACTGAAATTCAGCCGTTGCGCCTGAGCCTATGTAAGGGAAACACTGATGTGTGCAAATGCATCTGTGTGTCTGCTCTGTTTTCACAAATATCCAGTGAGTTATGGGGAGTCGCTGTTCATGTTAACGAGCTCACTTTAACGTTGATTGGTCAAATATACGAGCAAGTTAAGTTTACGTTTACAACAAAATAAACAAGTTTACAAATCGTTCAGTGAACTCTTTAGGCACAACAATGCCATGTTGTACTTGTTAACCTTTCCCTTCTCACCCCCAAATTCCACTACCTCCGCTCCGCTGCGCTCCGCTCCGACACGAACGCCGGAGCAAAATCGGTCCCGTTCTAGTCAATCAGAGCAATTCCACTACTGCGGCCGTGCGCCGCCCTCTGTTCCGGCGTCCGGCAAAAATAGAATCGATCCTATTTTCACCGGACGCCGGAGCACCTCCGCAGTCAATGGACAGAAATCACAAACACCCAACAGGAAAAGGAGCAAGCAGAAATTCCGTTTTTCACAATACATCGATAAACAAAAGGCGTTTTTTGTTTCATATGCACAGATTTAACAACTTTTAACAACTATCAGTGGTGGCTGAAGTTTAAATGCACAAAAATAAGCCATAAATACAGTTTCCACTATCAAAGTAGTCACACTTTGTTGATCCAAACACTGCTGATCTCTCAACACAAATGATGGGCAGATTAAACAGTTCATGCCGATGCTTCTCCCACACAATGGGTGTTTGGATCTAACTTCCGCGTTTACTGCTCGGACTGTATCGCAAGATCTCGAAAATCCCGCGCATGCTTGTTTGCCCACCTCAGGTCTCCGCACCGGAGCGGAGCCGTTGTAGAGCGGGTACCAGTAAAAATTGAGTTCGGAAGCGAGCGGCTGCGGAAGGCGGGGGCGGACCGGAGCGGAGGTAGTGGAATTTGGGGGTTAGTCGTACATTTGCAGGATTTCCCCCAGCGCTTTATAAGCCAGGCTTTGCTTGGCCACCCGACACGAACGGCACAACAAAACTAGAGCCCTCCATCATCTTATACTGGTGAGAAACAGCAGCGGAACGTGTGCAGGGAACTCCAGCAACAAAGGAAGAACTCAGCACATTACAGTCCTAATAAATTTAATACATATTAGAGAAACATTTTAACCAAAAAACTCATCTATATTACTGACTGTTGATGTTGAATTACAGTTCAAATTCCATAGCCATCATCCCACACTGATGAAATTTATCTCCGCATTTGACCCATCCCGATGAAGGGGAGTGGTGAGCTGCAGCAGTGGCTGCGCTCGGTAACTATTTGGTAGTTTAACTCCCCAATCCAACCCATTAAAGCTGAGTGTCAAGCTGGGAGGCATTGGGTACCATTTTTAAGATCTTTGGTATGACCTGACCAGGAATCAAACCTCTATCTCCAAGTTCCAGGGCAGACACTCTACTACTAGGCCAGGGGTCGGCAACTCGCGGCTCTGGAGCCGCATACGTCTCTTTCATCCATCTGATGCGGCTCTCTGCTTGTAAAATAATTAATGAATATTTAATTACAATGTATTTTATTTTACTGCATTCATTTTTTATCTGTAGCCAATTCTAAATGTAAAGATTGTCTATGTAAACCTGAACAGGTCACCTGCTTGTGCGTAATCAAATGTCTCTAGGCGCTTTCTGAGCTGAAGAGGATGTGAGGTTCTGGACCGTTCCTCAGACAGGCTCATGGATGCGTCGTAGTGTTGGAGACAGGAACAAGCGCTATTAAGCCAAAGATTCATAATCAGGGAACATTTTCTAAGTGACTAGTCTCTGAGAGACCGGGTTTAGAAAACACAGAATCTTCCTGCATGGTTCTGGTTCTGCGATGCGTTCCAAGCCCCCGATCTACACATCTTCAGCTTGCTGTTCACCATACGCATGCGCTGACGGCGAGCTGCGCTGAGCTCAGTGTCCATCTCAAATGTTCTGATGGTTATCTTTTCCTGATTGATGTAGCTACCTCCACGATGTGTGTAACGATAAAAATGTCAGCGCATCTGTAGGCTTGAGATTTCTCCGTCAAAATAAACACTCAAATACAGGAAATATCCGGTCCGTGCGAACCCTGTCATTTAACTATTTTGCCTTCTTGTGAAGATGGTTGCAAACAGAAACATTAAACCTGATTAACACCAGAGCCACGCACATTGCGCCGTTATCTCAGTCAGTGCGAATGAGGAAAATAACAGAACTGATTGGATTCTTGGGTGTGAAAGGTTCGGGAGCAAAAAAGAAAGGGCTCACGGGCCAGATGTGGCCCGTGGGCTGCCTATTGAGTACCGCTGATGTAGATGAACACATACAATTTAAAGCTTTTTTTTATTTTATTTATTTAATGTTAGCTCTTCAAGTCATGCAGCATTTGCATTAAAAATGCCATAGAAATTAATGTTACTGAGACACAAATAAATCTGGCTAAAAAGTCAGGAACTGATGATTTTGGTATTTGTGTTAATTTTTTTAATTGATGTTTTGCCATTGTCTTTGTTTGTCATTAAGGGAAGCCCAGAGACCAGCGTGCACGAGGACCTAAAACTGCGCAGCATGATGATCTACATTTGCCATGATCCAGATGCTGTAGGAATAATCATCGAGGGAGTGCCGGTGCTCACTAATCTTGGCAGTCTAGCCAAAGCATGCAGCATGCTTCTCGGTCTGACATACGCCCTGAACCTCCAATATCCTACCAAACTTGTCAAAACGTTTGAAGTTTTTCAGAGACTTTTTGTGGGTCTTGATACACTCCGCCCAAAACCAAGCTCCAGGTACATGACTCTGAAAAACAAACTTCTTACCTAGGCAGCCAACTTGAGTGTGGCCCCTACACTTCTGAACAGCAGGTCTGTTGTGTTCGTTCAATAATAAAATGTGTTTTTCAATGACAAAAGGCAATTGTTCCAGATATTGCTCTGGGTTGTCATGTGACAGTTTTTTTAAGCTGAGACGGGTTCTGTTCAAAAGTAGTTTGGATAACACTTGAAAATTACTTGTTAAATGACTTGTTCTTTAAAGTGAAATGTCAAGTATATAAACAACAAAACACCACAAATTTTGAGAGGTTCAGCTGTACTTCATACAAATATGTTCATGTATTTTTCGATTGAAATGCTTCCAGATTTTAGGTGGAAAATGCTTCATGTTGTCATTGACAGTATGAGTTTTGTGAGCATAGGTCTCACACCGTTCCGGTGTTTACTGTGATGTAAATGTTTTACAGTAATATGTGTATGGCTTGTAAAAATCTTTACAAAAGTTGTAAGATTTACAATTTACAAATCTTGTTAGTATTTACTTCAGTGCCACTGTTTCAATGATTTTGGAAAAATAAATGTTGAAAGTGAACTATTTACAGCTTCACAGTATTTATCATTATTTACTTTTTACATTTTAAAAACTGTTTTAGTATTGAAAAGTTGAATTAAATCTAAATAATTTCAATTTTTGGTTTATTTTTTGGAATAACATCAAAGAAAGGTTTCAGTTCATATAAAATAATGAAGATTATTAATTTTTCCATAGTCCAAATACTAAGTTTAACAAACTTTAAAAATTTGTTTGGGAAATGCTGCCTTGATTATTTTTGAATAATTTAAATCTCACAGGTTTTAGTGTAGAAAAAACGTGAAATTATTAAGTTGTACCTACTTAAAATAATAGTTAGTTGACCAAACTCAAAAAAATTGTTTGGAAAATCTTGACTTAATTTTTTGGAGTAATTTGAAAGACACAGGTTTTAGTGTAGAAAAAAGGTGAAATTATTAAGTTGTACCTACTCATATTGCTGGTTAGTTGACCAAACTTACAAAATTTGTTTGGAAAATGTTGCCTTATTTTTTTTGAGTAATTTGAAAGAAACAGTATTAACAGTGCAGGTTCACTCTGTGTGGATATTTCAGCTCCAGTCATGGACCAGGACAAACTTGGTATCGATGGATTCGTGGTAATCTCAGGAATGTGAAGCTGCCACTGTTTTTCGTATAGCATGATGACACTGGTGTTAGAGGATTGTTATTGACTTGGTTAGATATTTTAAGCCTATTTTAAATTTCTTTATATTTGATCTTGAAAACGGACAATCTTATAATTTGGCTGATAATGCAGGGATTATAATATTTAGAGTACATTTGATTCACAGAGAGAACCTGGTTTATTTCATGTCATATGTATTTAATATATCAATATATATCAGTATTAGCAAAGCTTAACATCATGAACCATGACAGACATGATTGCAGAGCAGATGAAGATATCATGCCAGGCACTGATGAGAAAATATTACCAGGATCTCACAGCTGAATTTGAGAATGAGATGCTACACCTGAGAACAATATATGGTGCCACATTTCCACACATTCGGTCTCCTCTTGAGCTGCTTAATGCCATCTAGGATGCAATTACAGAGCATTTTTGGAGAAGTTTGTATTGGACTGAGGATATTTTGCACACTACCTGTGACTGTTGCTGGGGGGTGAACAGGCTTTTAGCAAACTGAAACTGGTGAAAAATTATTTGAGATCAACAATGTCCCAGGATAGACTGAACAGCCTAGCTCTTCTTTCTATTGAAAGCCAATTAGCCAAAGGATTGGACTTTAAAGATCTCATAAGTGATTTTGCTAACATGAAGACCCGTCAGTGGGCATTTACTGGAAAATAAATTCCAGGATTTTTGTTTGAACACATTGTTGGCAAATAAAAATAATTATATGTGAAGTCTGGGCATTTCACTTTTATTATGCTGGCATTTGTATTTGCTCAATATAGAGGTTAAACTAAGATCATATTTATTATCTTGTCTTATAGCATGACAAAAAATGTGTAAGAGAGATATTAAGTAATTGAGCATGGGGGCCCACCTAGAAGACTTGTACCTAGGGCCCAGAATTTGGTGCTACGCCCCTGGTCCCATTAGTCATCATCACACTGATGAAAATCATCTCCACATTTGACCCATCCCCGTGGGGAGCAGTGAGCTGCAGCTGTGACTGCGCTTGGGAGGTATTTGGTGGTTTAACCCACCAATCCAACCCCTTAAAGCTGTCAAGCAGGGAGGCATTGGGTCCCATTTTTAAAGTCTTTTGTATGACCCAACTGAGATTTGAACCCTGATCTCCCAGTCCCAAGGCGTACACTCTACCACTAGGCCACTGAGAAGGTAAAGTGGAAAATAAGTTGTTTTTACTGTTAATTTCATGGCAATATCTTTCCAAAATTTAGTTGAAAATGAGTTAAATGATGCCTAGTTGTTGAAGAATGTTGGCAGCTTCTAAACATAGCCATAAAAATCGGGTCTAAATTAAAAGGGAGCGAGTCTCTGGACGACGCCATATTAGATGACATGTTTCCTTCAATGTGATCCCGTGAGGACAAAATGCTGATTTGTAACAAACTATTGCAAATCTTTTGCCATTCATAAAAGTTGTTTTACACATTTACCTCCACTTGCTGCCAGTGATGAAAGGAAGTCTGATGTGCTTGTCATTTTGCTGGAGGTTACACACCTAGGGATTTTTGACCCTAATGGCCATCCGTTACTCGAACACAAAAGTACTGCTTTCTGGCAATGGTTTAGGTCTGTACTGCCCCCTATCGCTAGAGAAAACACACTTTGTCATTTTAAGAAGGCAACAGTCAAGCACAAGCCTATTTTTCTCATTTCTTTTTCTTTTCTTTTTGAGGTGCAAACACCACTACCTCTCAGAAGACTGTACATGTTTTAGACTAAATCCGTGTCACATATAATGCAGTTCTTTTGCACATGTTTTACATTCAGAAAGTTTTTTTTCCACCACTGGGACTTGGACAAGTATTTTTTTAATTAAATGCAAGCATGCAAAAGGCCTCATTTAAATGTGGGCAAACGGCACCATTGCTGTTTGGATAGCAGCACAGAGGAGCAGAAATCCCTTTTCAAGGGTTCTGTGAACTATGCAACAATGCAAACTTGTAATTAATGTACAATACCTTAGTGAGTTTTGACTTAATGGTAAAGAAATGTTTCTTTATGGGAATTTTTTTCTCAGGTTATTGAAAGTGAGTCCATGCAAGTGGAAGCCAAAAGTAAAGTTGTGCGAGTTGATGAAGAGGCAGCTACCATAAAAGCCAGCGAGGCTCGGGTTCTGATGAATGAGTGTGAGACTGAGTTAGCCAAAGTCATCCCTGCTCTGGAGGCTTCTGTCTCTGCCTTGGACACATTAAAAGTGAGAATTCTCAAACATGTTTCTTTTTGGATGTTCATATCAGTTCAATGTACAGATAAGGAAAACTGTCTGTTTCATTTTAGCCCACTGATATCACTATAGTGAAATCAATGAAGAACCCACCTGCAGGAGTAAAGCTGGTGATGGCAGGTGTATGTGTGATGAAGGATATACAACCGAATAAGATACCTGACCCTGCTGGGACTGGGAAAAAGGTTAGACTGAGTAAAAATCTATATGATTTAATAACTGAAACACAATCAAAACTCATCTCAACAATCATTTTAAACACACATCCTTCTGATATTAGTATTATTTTCTTTGTTGTATAGATTTTAGATTACTGGGGTCCAAGCAAGAAGTTACTGGGTGATACAAATTTTTTGCGAGATCTTAAGCACTACAACAAGGACAATATTCCTGTGAGAGTCAAGAGAAGTAATCTTTTAAAAATTAAAATTAACAAAGCATTTCAATCCTTAGCTAATCTAAGAAACTTCTGACTTTCAGGTTCATACCATGCAAAAAATCCGTACTGAGTACATGACCAACCCTGACTTTGACCCCAGAAAAGTGTCTAAGGCCTCCTCTGCAGCAGAAGGTCTGTGCAAGTGGATCAAAGCAATTGAGGCTTATGACAGAGTTATAAAGGTGCAGTGTCTACCTTTTCCAATGGCTAATACACATGGAAGTTCCTCCAAATGCATTACCATTTCTATCTGAATTCCAACAAGTCTCTTTTGATTTTAGGTTGTGGCCCCTAAAAGGGCTAATCTTGCAGAGGCACAAGAGTCCCTAACTGTTACCATGGCTCTGCTAGATCAGAAAAGAGCTGAGTTAAAAGATGTCGAGGATCACTTGGTTGTGCTGCATAAATGTTTTGAGGAGAAAACAGAGGAGAAGACCCGGCTGGAGCTACAAGTCAATTTGTGTGCAAAAAAGCTGGGGAGAGCTGAAAAGCTCATTGGTGGTCTGGGTGGAGAGAAGACCAGGTCACGATGATGATTAATCCAGCATGTTCTGTGAATAGAAGAATAAAAGCAGACAGTTTGTTGAATTAAACTGATTCATCTTTACGTAGATGGTCAAAAGCAGCAGATGACCTGCAGAACACCTATGACAATTTGACTGGAGATGTCCTCATCTCTGCTGGCGTCATCGCCTACTTGGGAGCATTTACTGTTGGGTTTCGACATGACTGCACTAAGTTATGGACCAGTCTTTGCCAAGTAACATTTGTCTTTCCTCAATTTCCACTTTTTGTAACTTAAAGATATATAATTGCTTATTACCTGTAATTTCTCCCAATTACATGTCCATAGTCTAAGAACATTCCTTGCTCAGATGACTTCTCTCTCAGTAAAACCCTGGGAGATCCCATACAAATTTGGGCTTGGAACATTGCAGGCCTTCCCAGTGACTCTTTCTCTATCGACAATGGTGTCATCGTCAGTAATTCCCGTAGATGGTAAGTTTTATGTAAAAGTAACATTCAAAAAGATTCATCTATCACTTTTGTTGACAAAAAAAAGAAAAAAAAATGTATTGCTTCAAATCTTCTGCACATAGGCCTTTGATGATTGACCCTGAAGGTCAAGCCAACAAGTGGGTGAAGAATTCAGAGAAGGAGAAGAACCTGAGCGTAATCAAGTTAACAGACGGGGACTTTGTAAGAACTTTAGAAAATTGCATTCAGTTTGGAACTCCCTTGCTGCTGGAGAACGTTGGCGAAGAGCTGGACCCTTCTCTGGAACCACTGCTGCTCAGACAAACTTTCAAGCAAGGTGCTGTGGGAGAAGCTACCAAACCACAAACAGTGACTTCAAATGGGCCTTTGGAGTGTCTCAATTTGTAAACATTTTGTTTTTGCCCAGGTGGTGTTGAATACATTCGGCTTGGAGAGAGTATTATTGAGTACTCCGCTGAGTTCCGGTTCTACATCACCACAAAGCTGAGGAACCCACACTACCTACCAGAACTGGCCACCAAGGTGTCTTTGCTTAATTTTATGATCACACCAGACAGTTTGCAGGACCAGCTGCTGGGGATTGTGGTTGCAAAAGAAAGGTAGCAACATAGTCTTTTTCTAATTCCAATGCAACATGTTAAATGCCGTGTATTTACTTCACCACCACCCAATTATTGCTTTTTTTCAGGCCACAGCTGGAAGAAGAGAGAAATGCACTAATCCTGCAGTCAACTGACAACAAGAGGCAGCTAAAGGAAATTGAAGACAACATCTTGGAAACACTGCACTCTTCTGAGGGAAATATTCTGGAGGATGAGAGCGCTATTAAGATACTAGATTCAGCAAAGGTCATGTCTAATGAGATTACCCAAAAACAGCAGGTAGTGCTTATTTATAAAATCACAGTAAGAATGTGAAAATAATCGGTCTGATAAATGATCATCTAACATTTTGTTCACTTTCTTAAGATTGCGGAGAAGACAGAGATAAAGATTGCTGAGGGCAGAGAAGGTTACAGACCTATCGCCAAGCACTCCTCTGTTCTGTTCTTCAGTATTTCTGATTTGACCAACATAGACCCTATGTACCAGTACTCGCTCAGCTGGTTCATTAACATCTACATCAACTCCATAAAAGAGAGGTGGGTAATGCACTCGAAAAATGTTTTGCTCCCCCTAAAAAATGGCCCGTATGAGCTGAAAGGCACTGCAATAAATCTACAAGACTGAATTATACCAGCAGTTTATTACATGTTTTTCAAAGTTTGTACATGAAATAAACAAAAAGGAAGCATTTGACAAGAATTATTAAAAAATTAGCTTCTTGGCAATAAGATTTAGAATATATTTGTGTCTTGTTTTTTTACATTAATATAGTACTTTTGGACATATGTTTTTCACATTACTACAAACACATTTCAAGTGGGAAAAAAGAATTACAGGTTATTTGAAGAAAAATTAGATCATTCTTTATAAAAATATTGAAGAGTTATTGTGTAATATTGTTTGTGTTTCTCATTTTATTTAGTAACATGTCCATGATTCTGGCGACGAGACTTCAAAATTTAACCGATTACTTCACCTATGACCTTTACTGCAATGTCTGTCGGTCTCTCTTTGAGAAGGACAAACTTCTCTTCTCCTTCCGTCTTTGCTACAATTTGCTGCTGTAAGTCTAACTGAAAAGCAAACGCTATTTCAGGGTCCCCACACTTGCCCTTTCAAAAATATGATTGTTTTGTTTTCCATTAATTTATTCATATAGAGAAAAGGGAGAAATTGAATACCCAGACCTCATGTTCCTGCTCACGGGAGGCGTAGGCCTGCAGAACAGTGTTCCTAACCCCGATTCCAGCTGGCTACTGGACAGGAGCTGGGACGAAATCTGCAGAGCAAGTGATCTGCCTGGGTTAAAGGGGATAAAGTAAAAACCAATAATCACCCCACAAATATAACTTTTTTATGAAGTGTTAGGTGTTTCCCAATGTGATGTACTTTTTTGAACCAGTTGATTTGTTTATTTATTTCACAGAGATGCTTTCATCAAGAGTCCTGGTGACTTCAAGCCTATTTATGACAGCAAAGAGCCATGCACCGTTGATCTGCCTGCACCGTGGTGTGACTGCCTCAACGACCTGCAGAAGATGATCATTGTCCGCTGTCTCAGACCTGATAAGATACCACCAGCTATAACTAAGTTTGTGATACACAATCTGGGGGATAAATTTGTCCAGCCTCCTCCCTTCGACTTGAGTAAGAGCTACCTGGACTCCAACTGCACCATTCCACTTGTGTTTATCCTTTCTCCCGGAGCTGATCCCATGGCTAGTAAGTCCATCATAACAAACGTTGGTTTGTTAAAAACTAGCTTTAAAATACAGTATTTTTTATGAGATTCCTGAAAAATCTTATTCCTCCATAGGTTTGTTGAAGTTTGCCTGTGACATGAATATGAGCGAGAAGTTTCAGTCTATCTCTCTGGGTCAAGGCCAGGGGCCCATCGCAGCTAAAATGATATCCACAGCTATGAAGGATGGGACATGGGTGTGTTTGCAGAACTGTCACTTGGCCATTTCATGGATGTCCGCTCTAGAAAAAATCTGTGAGGACTTCAGCCGCGCAACATGCCACCCAGACTTCCGCCTCTGGCTCACAAGTTACCCTTCACGCCAGGTAAGATCTCTTTATAACAAGCTAACAACCTAAAATAGTTATATAGCCTTTGATCTGAATATTCACAAGTATTCAAAACACACAGAAACAAGTCTTATGTTTGATTACAGTTTCCAGTGACCCTCCTCCAGAACGCAGTAAAAATTACCAATGAGCCACCTACAGGACTCCGTTTGAACCTGCTGCAGTCTTACTTATCAGATCCTGTTTCAGACCCAATCTTCTTCACCAACTGTCCCAAGAAGGAGCATGTGTGTTCAGCTCATATTTAGTGTCTAACACACCGAGGATTCTCTCTGACTCGGATTTCTTCCACAGGTTTTGGAAAAGCTTCTGTACGGATTGTGCTTCTTCCACGCTCTTGTGCAGGAGAGGAAAAAATTTGGCCCACTAGGCTGGAATATTCCTTATGGCTTCAACGAATCTGACCTCCGTATAAGCATCAGACAGCTTCAGGTATTGCTTAAAAGTCCCAGATGTTGAGTTCCTACCATCACAGTGCATTTGATTCTTTTTTTGTTTTAGCTGTTTATAAATGAATATGATGATGTGCCCCTGGAGGCCATTTCATATCTGACTGGAGAGTGTAACTACGGTGGTCGCGTGACAGATGACTGGGACAGGCGACTCCTGGTGACCATCTTGGCCGATTTCTACAACACCAACGTTATTTGGGGGTTTAAATACCCTCTGTCACCTTGTGGTAGATACACTGTCCCACCTAAATCTAGCTACGAAGACTACATGTATTTCATTAAGGTAAAAACTTCAACAGGACAAAGTTTGTTTTTTGTGATAATTACTTCCAACTGAGTTACACTTTTTTTTTCTCCTAGAAACTGCCATTAAGTCAGTATCCTGAGGTGTTTGGGTTGCATGAAAATGCAGACACATCTAAAGATTTGCAGGAAACAAAACTGTTGTTTGACTCGCTGCTACTGACCCACGGTGGAGGAGCCAAGGGAGAGGCCACTTCTGGGAGTGACAACACCCTGTATGACATAGCAAACGACATCCTTACCAAGGTAGAAACCAATAAGACCCCTTTCATTTAGCTGTTGGGTTCCTGTTTGTGTTGTAATCTGGTCAAGAATAAATATACCTTCTGTTTTAGCTTACAGCTATATAACTTGGTTTTTATACTGAAATCATAAATCCATGAAAAAAAGATGGAAAAGGAAAAAACATACTGAAACCAAAGGATAATTCATAAGATCTTTACTGAAGGAGAAACGTTCATTCTGTAGTAATGTAATACGTACCACAGTGATTGTTATTTTAGGTTTAAGTGCAATGATGTTTTAGATTCATTTTGAACTCAGACCATTCTGATTTAAAGTCATTTTTAACATCCTTACCTGTGTTTTAATTTGAATTGTGGTCTGTTATCATATCGTGAATCGAATCATAAGTTTGATATTTGTTTAATCCACCAGCTTCCATCTAACTTCGACACAGAAGCAGCTCTCTTGAAGTTCCCAGTGCTCTATGAAGAAAGTATGAACACGGTTCTTGTTCAAGAGATGGAGCGCTACAACACGTATGAAGAAGCAAATCAATTCTTATCCCTAAGTTCTTATCAAAGTAACTTAAACTACTGGCTCTGTTTCTCAGGTTGTGCAGTACTATTCGTGTGAGTCTACAGAACCTCCTCAAAGCTATTAAGGGCTTGGTGGAGATGGATTCAGAGCTGGAGGCAGTTGCAGGCAATTTGATGGTAGGCAAGGTCCCAGAAAAATGGGCCAAGCGCTCTTACCCAAGCCTCAAGCCTCTGGGTAGTTACGTAAATGACTTCCTCTCAAGGCTCAAGTTTTTACAGGTGAGAAAATTCTGTGGCACCATAAGACAAATGTGTCACAGGTCTTATTTAGACTGGAAGTATAAGCATGTTGAGGTTTATTTTCTCCTTTGTTTTGTCTTTCACTTTGTGTGCCTGAAGGTTTGGTATGAAACCAGAAAGCCCAGTGTGTTCTGGCTGTCTGGATTCTTCTTCACTCAAGCCTTCTTAACTGGAGCCATGCAGAACTATGCCAGGAAATGCCATATCCCCATTGATCTTCTAAGTTTTGATTTTGAGGTTTTAAAACACACACACAGACGCGCGCGCACACTCACACACACAACTTTGCACTCTTTTCATCCTCACTTAAAATGTACTGACTTACTGTTTTCCAGATCCTTCCAGTTGATACCTCTGAAACAGAGCCTGATGATGGTGTTTATGTTATTGGGTTGTTCCTTGATGGGGCTCGATGGGACAAAGAAAGGTAGATGCAATATTCTTTTTCGGTGTAAAATAAAATCGATAACACAATTAGGAGCGTAATGTCACATCTGCAGAATACGAGATGACATAAAGCACAATGAAGATGTGAAATGGCAACAGGTAGACAAGTATAACAACAAGGAAACTAAATGATAATCCATAATTTAAATGTTGCTAAAAATTCATTTTAAACCTCCACAATAGCGCCTTGGGCACCTTGGGGTTCTAGGACTCGAAAATGTAAGAACAGGCCCTTTACCATTTAATGGGAAATCAGCTCAGCTGCCTTGTAGTAAAGGTTTGGATTGATTGTCCATAATGGTTTTACAGTTTGTTTTGTGTTCTCCTAGCCATCACTGAATCAAACATTGTCTACAACTGGTGCTGCTAAGATTTCCCCCTCAAGCTAACCCTAACATGTGCTATTAATGCTGCTCAAACATCACCCCTCACTCATTAAATGGTTTGATTTTATTGTCTTTCATCTTCAAGCCAACAATCTCTCTCTTATTAGTTTTGGTAAAGGTGTGGTTGAAAGACAAAACATTTGTTAAATGACTATTTCTGATTATAATTGGCCACTCTGGGTTTTTCATGCAGGATGAAGATGAAAATAGTTTCCTTCACCTATCTTCTGTATTAGCTTGTGATAGGAAATAGACAGTGCAACTCTAGGATGAGAAAATCCTCACAGATCTACGGCACACTATGAATTAGCATTCAGGGGCCCGATCCCAATACTCGCACTGCGGTCTTCAGCAAAGTGCACTTAAGGCTTCAAGTGTGTGGTGGGCTAAGTGTGTGGAAATAATTGCCGAAAGGAGACAGGGAGCATTGCGTAATCCAGCGCAACGCATGCTAGGATGCTGGTCGCTGTGATAATGTTTTTAAAAACCTATTTTAACACCTTTCAAACAAAAAACAAACAATTATTTAAAATTAATTTTTAATAATTGCTGCTTTGTCTTAAAGTTTCAGAGCACCAACTAATCATCCTAAAATGAACTACTTTCATTAGAAGTACATATTTTTAGAAATGGTTTGTGGGTACTAGACTTCACCCAAGTCTGCAATGATGCGGTCTGGATCAAGAGAGCAAAAGGGGTGTGATCAGCTTCTGGACTTGAGATACGGGACACCCTACACACTTTCACCCCGGTCAAGATCGCTCTAGGGTGGAGGTGTGAGTATTGGGATAGGGCCACAGACCTGGCCTGAGCCCGGGGTTTGTGGGCGTTTTGTACCATGAGTACGGCCTCCAAGGCATTCATTCTTAGAGACCACTGCAAATGTATGGATTAAATGAGTAATTCACTCCTTTAACTTGTAGGATTTTGGTTTTCCACCTGTAAAACTGCAACAAATCACCTTTCATCTCCCTGTCAAGACTCTGAAAAGCATTTTATTTTCAATATGTATTATACTACACATAGGAAGCCTCTGGATCTGGCATGAATCGAAGCCCTTCAGAAATGTACAGCATGACAGGAACAGACAAAACAGTCCGGTTTAACACTTGTGAATAACCCAACCTTGAGCCTATCTCAAAAGTAGCCACTGATCCAGAGATCACGGGTTACACGGACTGACAGCAGTGGAGTTTTCCGATATGGGAAAGCACAGAACAACTACTCTCATCAAAGTGAAAGTAGCATCTTAGACCACGCCCACTTAGCCAACTGAAGCTTGTTACTGGTAGCTTTCACCTGTGGGGGTCAAAGTGCATGTGCTAAGCTGTTTGCAAAATTTCCATGTGTGATCTCAAAAATGCAAAGACTCTTTGTACTTTAGAGTTTACATCCTAAAAGGAGAAACCAGCTAAATTTAAAAACTAAATCAAAAGGGTTTAAATTCAAACTATATTGAATAAATTATGTTTTTTTGTTTGTTGTTTTTTTATTGCATTGTTTTTATAAATGTATTGTCTCAGAACATGTAAATGCATGTTGTTTATTTATGTATTTATTTTTTATGTCACCATCAGTGAAAACTATTAAACCTTTTTGTTCTGGCCTCTTTATCCTCAGTGGAGTCCTAGCTGAGCAGTACCCCAAAGTACTGTTTGATTCTATGCCCATCATTTGGATAAAACCCAGTGAGTACTCCTTTGTTCTGAATGCTGTAAATAAAACACATTTGAGGCTAGTGTAATTTGTAGCTTACGTTTTTGACTCTTTCTTGCTGCTACTTTGTTTTTACTTTGCTTCACTGGGATTTTTCTCTTTAACAGCCAAAGAGAAACGCACTGATGAATCTCAGACACTTTACGTTTGCCCGCTCTATAAGACCAGCGAGAGGAAGGGTACACTCTCTACTACCGGACACTCCACCAATTTTGTCATTTCCATGATGTTGCCGACCAGCCTTCGCCCGCAGCACTGGATTAAGCGTGGTGTGGCGTTGCTCTGCCAGCTTGATGACTGACATCAGACAACACAGTTGAAGAATCAAGCTCTTTATTCTGAGCCATTTGGATTCACAGTTTGATCCTGAGAGATCTCAAATAAATAAAATGTTTGCATTTGACTAATTTGTGTGAGCATATCTATGAATAGAGCAAAGGATTGTTTTTTCTGTGTCTCCATCCATCCATTTCTGTCCACTTATCCAGAGTCGGGTTCCAGGGGCAGCAGCCTATAAGCAGAGAGGCCCCAACTTCCCTCTCTCCAACCACTTGGGCCAGCTTCTCTGGGGGAATCCCAAGGCGTTCTCTGGTCAGCCGAGAAACAGTCTCTTCAGCGTGTCCTGGATCTTGCTTTAGGTCTCCTCCCAGTTGGACGTGTCCAAAAACCCTCATCAGGGAGGCGTCCAGCAGGCATCCTAATCAAATGCCTGAGACACCTCAACAGACTCCTCTCGATGTGGAGGAGCAGCGGATCTACGCTGAGCCCCTCACGAATGACCAAGCGTCTAACCCTATCTCTAAGGTAGAGCCCAGACAGCCTGCGGAGAAAACAAATTTTGGCAGCTTGCATCCGCAATGCCATTCTTTCGGTCACTACCCAAAGCTCGTGACCATAGGTGAGGGTAGGAACTTAGATCGACCAGTAAATCGAGAGCTTCGCCTTCTGGCTCAGCGCTTTCTTCACGACAGACCAGTACAACGGCTGCATCACTGCAGACGCAGCACCAATCCGCCTATCGATCTCAAGCTCCATCTTTCCCTCACTCGTGAACAAGACCCGTACAGTTTCTTTGTCTAGTAAAAACAGTTTTCTAACAGTTGTAAAGGAAAGTTTAACTTAAAGAAATATTTTAAGAGTGCAAACGCTGATAAACGAACTGAACAAGCATTTTAAAACTGCAACAACTCCTGCACCTACTGTATGGTCAAAGGCATTCTCTGTATTACTAATGAGGAAATCCGCTATAACATTTAAACAATCATTTCTGTCACAAACACAGTCAGAGAAGACCTGAGTTATTAGCAGTTGTTTCAGTGTTTAGGAGGTCAAAGCTAGGTGCTAGTCATGAAAACCCCGTGATCTGATATTTATGGTTGAGGAACTATAAATAGCAGGAGCATGTGTGTGTCCTGAGAGGCCCACTGCTACTCTAGTGTGACGAGGGAGCACAGCCAGTTTAAGGTAAACACTGATTTACTTCTTTACAAATGTAATTGTGAGTGAGTTTTTAACATTTATTTTGCTTTATTTTTGACTTTTAAAGGACTCATTGCTGTCTGATATTTCCTGTCACCTTATTAAGACTTTATAAAGAAAAACATGTGACAACATCTCTAGATCGTGCATGAAATACACTTTTGATAAAAGTGAAATACTGGTAATTCTTTACATGGCACCTGCTTTGGTTACTGCTATTGTAAATATTCTGAGGGTTTTATGGCTTTTTTATATATATAATCTTGATTGCTGTTTTCTTTATGATCACATCTCTGCACTCTACTTCAAGGCTCCATGTGATGTGTAGGTTCTCTTGTCCTAATAAAATAAATAGATTTTTTTAACGTGCCTCCTCATAGCTGCCTTTTCTGCTCTGACTTTTATGGACCAACAGATGAGCACAGAAACAACAGAGGATTTTTATGAATCGGAGGACGAAGATGAGGCCACGCAATATGTAATTGAACAAAGTCTGATGCAGTACAGAAAGCTTAAAGGATTAAACCCAAGGTTTGAATTTGACCAGTTTCAAACAAGAAACACCATTTTGCATGTTATTTATTATGTGTGTACAAATTCTAGTGATCTGAAACCCAGCAAAGACCCAGATGAAATTTTCAAAGCCATCAAAGAGGGTAAGCTGCTGTTTTCAGACCCTACTGAAGACATTTAGTCATAGAAATAGAACTTCTGATGTGATGTCCTGTTGTCACTTTGAGGTGATGAAGTTGCTCTGAGGAAACTAACAGAGCAGCTAGAGCTTCTGTCCAGAGTCGATGAGCGAGGATGGATCCCTCTGCACGAGGCCGCAGTAAAGGATGACAGAAGGATACTAGAGATGCTCTTCTCAGGTGGGAAAGGTTTGATTTTTTTTTTTAAAGAATGCTTTTTAAACTAGGGCATAGATTTTCTCTTGTGTGTTTGTCTTGCAGCATCACCACCAGGAGCAGCTCAGTGTCGTTCTCTGAAGGGTGAGACGCCTTTGTTTCTAGCGGTGGTCCACGGAATTCGTGAGAACGCCACGTTCCTGTTACAGAACGGTTGTGACCCAGATGTGCAGAATGATGAGCAGGATTCTCCCTTGGTGGCAGGTAACAATGTTAATCTCAAAGCTTAATCTGACTAACATTTTAACAGATTATCTTTTAGGTGCTCATTTCTGTTTTTATTCTCTCTTTTGCTCTTTGTCTCAAAGCCATTCTGAATGATCAGTATGACTTGGCCACACTTTTGCTTCGTTACAACGCCAAAACGGATCAAACAGGACCACTAAACAGGACCGCGCTACATGAGTCTGCCTTTTTAGGCTTGGACAACTTTGTGCATCTGCTGTTGGAGTCGGGTGCTGACCCAAATGCTCTCGATATCAAAAAGAAAACTCCACTTTCTTTGGCTGCACAGAATGGACACCTGAATGTGGTGGAGGCTCTACTGCAAAAAGGTAAATTAGATCATTTATGGAAAATAGTTTCATGGAACAAAATGCATCATCTGTCTCCAGGACTTTGTTTTACCTTATTAGAAATGAAAATCATCTTCTGATAGAGGAAACACAAAGGAAATGCAATAGATGCGAGAAATTGCCTGTTCATTTTAGAGCTTTAATATGTTGCAGGAGCCCGTTTGTGGTCTGAATCCGAGTCAGAGTCAGGTACTACTTTGTTTGATGCAGCAGCATCAGGACATCCAGACATTATCACCTTGCTGCTGGACCATGGAGCAGATCCCAACCTCCAGCTTCACAATGGACACCTGCCAATACACCGAGCGGCCTATCACGGACACAGACTGTGAGGAATAGCAAACCTTTTCAGTTTGAAGTTCAAACTTAACCGAACACGTACCGATAAGTTTATTTTTTGTTTTTTGTCACAGAGCATTGGAAGTCCTCATCCCAGTGACAAAGATGCAAGCTGTCAAAGAAAGTGGAATGAGTCCTCTTCATTCTGCAGCTGCTGGGGGACACACTCAATGTGTTGAAATACTGCTGAAAGCTGGCTATGACCCAAACTTCATGCTGCACCCAAGGGTGCGTCGCAGCTACGATGATGACCACAGGTCTGCCCTCTTTCTTGCTGTGTCCAATAGTGATCTTCACTGCACCCACTTGCTGTTAGAGTCTGGAGCAATGGTCAACCAAGATCCCATCAGCTGCCTACAGGTGGCTCTCAGACAGGGAAACTACGAACTCATCAACATCTTGTTGAGATACGGGGCAAATGTCAACTACTACTCACGTGTCAACACTACTCACTTCCCCTCGGCGCTGCAATACGCCTTGAACGATGAGGTCATGCTGAGAATGATTCTGAACCACGGTTATGACGTAAAGCGCTGCTTTGACTGTCCTTTTGGAGAGAGTTCCCATGGTTATGCACCTTGGACAACATCAGTCTTCAAAGACATGGTGGTGAGGAGAGTTAAATAGATGAAGGTGTTTGAAAAGGAAAGCTTTACTTAACTTTTCATTTTGACCGGCCACTGTCTTTTCTTTGTCCTCTCTTAGTTCTGTGAGGTGATAACAGTGTCATGGCTAAAGCACCTGTCTGCCCAGGTGGTGCGCATCATGCTGGACTACACTGACCACGTCTCCTTCTGCCCCAAACTAAAGGAGACCTTGCAGGAGCAAAAGCAGTGGCCAGAAATCTGTCACATCCTAAGTAAGAACTTTAGGAACCCATCATAAGTGATGGTTGAATGATCACATTTATCTTTAAGTCCACTCACTGCTTTTGTTGACATATCTTGACTGACAGGAAATGCACGAAGCCTGAAGCACCTGTGTCGGTTGCAGATAAGGGAGCACCTCAATTGTTTGCGCTTGAGAGCGCCTGTTTTTATCAACTTCCTTCCACTTCCACCCAGGCTGAAAGACTACCTACGCTTTAAGGAGTTTGATGTTTACAGCAGAGGGAGCATGGTTATCCCCTAATGAAAAAAAATCAAAGAAAACTAAGTTACAGTTTTAGTAAAAATCTAATTTTTTTTTGTTATTGTGTTTTAAATTTTCACTTTATGTGATTTTCTTGTGATTATAACACTGGGTCATGTTAGAAGAGATATAAAGTGTATACATAGAAAGTTTGACCTTCTTTTACAGTGACTTTTTTGGTTAGATGATACAACAAATATAAATGTTTGGTCATTTGGGGGGGGGGGGGACTTTGTCTCTTTGACCCCACTTTGTAGCCAAAGAAAGAATTACAAGTGAAGGTGGTCTCCATCACCATGTACTAAAGTTATCATTTAATAGCTATAAAGGAGTTTTTAAAAAGTAAAAAGAAAAAAATAATAATAAGAAAGATTTAAAAAATCCTAAACAAATGTGTTTTTAATCAAAGTAATTCACAAATACTAAGTACAACTTTGCATAATAAACGTTAAACTGTGATATAATGTATTCTTTCGATTAAATCAACATAAATTTGTAGCTTTTTAACCTAGACTTTTGAACAATTTCACACTTGACTCATTTTCTTTAATGCAGTACCCTCTTGGGCCGCTGGGTGGTGTGGATTTTCTCGTATGTAAACAGTGACGGCAACGTTTTGCAGTGGTGGACAAGAACGTGTACGTCATTTTTACAATGGCGGAGGCTGGGTGAGGAGGAGAGTGTGTGTTTTAAGCGGCGTCGTAATCGGCTGAGCTACATTGCCCTTACTACGTGCACGGTACCCCAAAATGGCCCTAAACCCCAACGCGGTGGGAAAAACGGACTCAGAAAGCACCGAGACCAACGATTCACCGCCGGAGGGGAGCGAAGCCCACAAGAATTCATCGGCCACAGCCAACCAAAATGGCGATCAGCCTGGATGTAGAGACGGTGTAATGCCCGAACAAGAAGCCCTTGAACGGCGAAGGAGCATGCTGGCGGATGCCCGGAGCAGTAGCAGCTATCCTTCGCCAGCCCAGAGATCGAACGAAGAGTTGCCACGGAGAAATTTCCAGATTCCGAGGAAGACGAGAGAACGGAAAGGTGGTGCCATATCGCTGCTATTTTCAACACTGCTTTCATAATTCTGCTGCTGCATGCAGTTAGCCTGCTAGCAAGCTAATTGGCTCTTTGGTTCTGCAGGTTTATTGACTTTTAGAAAAATCCCGTGGTATTCCAGGTTCAAACTCAATTACAGCCATGCTATAAGCACACGGATGGCCTTGATTGGTGTAGTGGTGCTTGTAGACCGCGCTAGCTTCGGTGGCGTAGGCTTCGGTTACCAAGTTAGCATCGTTGCTCCCTGCGCCTGGAAGCAGCACTTTCAAGAACCGTCCATCAGAAAGCCCGTTTAGGTTCTGGATCTTTTTGTAATACCCTGATTTAAGGGTGCTGCACACGTTCTGAGTGTGTTGTAGCCACCCTTTGACAACATGTGGGTGTCTGACCTCAGTGAAGGGCACGATGGTTTATTTCACCTCACCAGTCCATCCAAATAGTTCTCAGTCCCGCAGCCATCCTCTTACCTCAGGTTGATGTTAGTGGTATTACCACAGAGCACCCCCCCCCCCCCCCACCGCGTGCTCCCTCAGCATCCCTCCCAGAAATAAATCCTGTGCAACTTTCAACACTGACCCCATCTTTCTGAAGTGTGGACCGTCACTTGGGCTTCATTCAGCATCCTTACAAATGGGATGATGTTTGATCAGTGTTTTAATATGTCTGTCATGCCACCACACACGCATGATATATTAACTTATAACATTTGAGATCACTCAGTTTTGAGACGGGCTAATCTGTGATTATGCTCGGATGGCATGTCCACATCCTGTTGTCACACAGAGACATTATGTCCCACCGCTGGAAGCTGTGAAGCTTCTTTATGGTTTCCTGTTGGTTGGACCAAGTATGCATCTAGACAAAGATGAGGCTTGGTCACCTGTGCAACAGGTTTTTGATGCAACTAAGTTGTAACAGTTGTTTATGGAAGGTTTGCCTCATGATCTCTAAAAACGTGCACCTTATGCACAAAGAAACAATCAGCTCACATCACGGTCATAAGATGTGGCTTACGTGTTGAGTATTTAAGAGACAAAGTGGGAGTTGACTGTCTTCTAATGGAATGAATTTGACACTTGTTTGGATGTAATCTGAAGATTTACTGTTTTGTTTGTAAAGACCAGTGTGTAGCCGATGCTGCGGCTAACGCGCCGCTTCACTCGTGTATGTTTGCAGGGCTCTACCAGTTTTTGGCCCCTGACAGTCGGGAGTTTGAGGATCTTGTGAAGATCATCTCCTCGTTTTACCTCGACTCGTCATCGCGAGGAAGCTTTTCTTACTGCAAGGCCCGGCTAATTCACAACGAGCTGCTGGAGAAGGAGGTGGGCCATGGTTTAAAACGGTTTAAAATGATGCATAACAAAACAAATCTCACAGCCATTTTCTTCTGAGCTGTACTTTTTTAAGCTGCTAAAGTTCAGACGAACTTGACTCTGCTTTATTTTTGTGCCAGTTCATCGAGAAGCGGAGAGAAATGAAGCAGGCGGGGCGAACTGAACCGGAGCTCGCGGAGTCGTACTGCTTCCTTTTCCCAGACAAATCCAAGGTTTGCTGGATTTTGAAGAAACTGTTGAGATGTTTTAACAACTAAGTCGAGTTTCTGTGTTCTATTTATTTTTGTCATTTTTCCTTTTGTCCAGCTCCAGTGGATCTGTGAGAAGGGGCTGTCCCTCGGCCACTGTAGGATTATGACACTTGGAAATCCATCAATGGGTGCGCTGATCTTTTAAAAAATGATTTTATTTCCTAAACCCAAAAGAATATCGTAACTATTACCATATTCTAATAAAAAATCTGTTACTGTTGTCTGAGCTGCCAGTTTTTAATGGGACTTTCTATAACTCACTTGTTTTTTTTCACCATAGGTGTTTATCTCTCCAAATACTCTGATTTATTACAAATGAACCCATTCGAGGCAGGCTCATTTGGAGACATGATCATCTTTAAAGTCATGAGGGTAAGGCCTGCTTTGTCTTTTTTCCCTCGTGGCTTTCTTCTGAATTTTCTGAAACTCTGAGCCAATCACAGCGTTTTCTGCTCTTCAGGGTAAAATAAAGCACATCCACGAGAACATGCCCAAGAATGCAATCGAACCATCAACCAAGTTTGACTGTCACTTGTCCAAAAGTGCCAACAGGGTCACGTCTTTGCTGTCGTATCGAGCGTTTGAGCTCACACAGGTAAGCGCTGGTTGTTTGTTTTCTGATGCATGTTCTAGTACGCTGAATTGTGATGCATCTTTGTCTTCTGCAGCAATACTTTTTTGAGTTTGCGTTTGATGAGATCAAGACACGCCCCCGGCACGTGTGCCCCTACGCTATAGTTTCTTTTCAGTACAAAGGCAAGGAGGCTGCAGCAGCTCCAATGACTGCACACAGGTATGTTATCCTGCAGGAAACGGTGACACCCAGCAGTTCTAGGATGTTTGTATGCTGACTGTTAACATAAACGTGCCGTTTCTGTTTTGAACAGGTTTAACACCATTTCCATGGAAGGAAGTAGAGGTAAACTTCTTTTATATTTAAAATTTCCTGCTAGTTATGCAACAAGTTCCACTGGAAAACACGTCTTTACATCCGAAGTCACCTGTAAATCTTTAGTACCTGAGTTGGTTATAAAAGATGGTTTAGTGGTGTTCTGTTGGATTTCTGGGTTCAGTAACCGATGCATAATGAAGGACTTTTAATGACTAATTACAGATGAAGTCAGTTGGTTTTATTGACATGTGCTGTTGCAGGGAAGAGCTGCTACACCGTGTGGAGCGGCCCGCTGGTGAACAAGGGCCAGGAGCTGTTCCCAGTTTCTTTACGGTCCTTCTCGCGCGCCTATCTTCCTCACAAACTGTGAGTAAAAATCTCTGAGGTCAAAAGGGGCTCTTTTTCTGAGCCACCATGTGTGAATTGTTGTCTGACTGTTTTCTTCTGCAGACCTGAGAAGTTGGAGATGAATCGGGGCATGCAGCTGGACCAGGTGAAGCGGAAGCTCCCCTCTTTTCTTTTTTCGTGGGACACCTACACCATATCACGGGAAGGTCAGTTTGGACCACGTGTCTGTGGATCTGTTACCATGCCGACCATGCAGACGTAACCTGTTTTTTTTTTTTTGGTCTGCAGTGATGAAGTTTGGGATGTCCTGCAGCCTGTTTGATGTAGTGGAAGGAAAAGGTAAAGCAACCAGCGGGAGCCTGGCATCGCTGATCCACAAACTGGAGAGGGATCGCATGGTAAGTCTAACCGAACAGACTTGGTTTTAAATGAATATCAATGAACATCCCATAATTGTACACTGATAAACAGTCGAATTGTTTCTGTGAAATTAAATGAACACCAATGTTTCTTCTCCTACTCAGGTGCTGGTGAAGTCCTTGCATGACCGCGGCTTTCTCTTTCTGTTGTCCTCCGCTCAGATGGTCGAGTCAAAAGGTGCCCCCGAGTTTTATTTATTTATTTATTTTTAAACTTTCATAAATCTCTTGCATCAGTCGAGCCACCTACTCTTTTCCTCTGCTGAGAGTTTGCTTTTAAAAAGATTGCTGTTTGTGTTCCAGAGCGGCGGGGGCGGGTTGAAAAGAAGCTACAAGCATTATTCATCTTTCAGGAGTCAAGGACGGTTGTCAAGTATTGTAAGTAAAGCTCTCCGTCTCCCCATCATGCTCCTGATGGAGTCGGAGTCTCTGCTCCTGCATTATTCATGAAGCCACTTTATTAGAGAACTGTTTCATGTCTGTAATCTTCCCTCTTCGTTACAAATCAGAGTTTAGAGCTTTTCTTGTTTTTGTCATGCTTGTTTATGGATCTGATTGCCACTAAAGATGCACAAATCCTATGCCGTAGCTTCGAGACTGTCAGAGCCAGAGCTGCTGAAGGCGGAGCCTCAGCCTGCTGCCCTGGCCTCCACGAAGCCTTTTATTCCTGCACTACATTACTCATTTTTCAAGTTGCGTCCCAACCCGGGCAAGGACCTGAGTTCTGGGGTGGAGCGCCAGATGACGGACTACCTTACCCGTATGGAATCAGGAATGGTGCGGCCGTTCATTCTGCCTGACTATAAATCTAGCGTGGATGAAAGGACAGGCCCTCTCCTGGTGCCCAGGTCCAAATTTAACATGGAAGCTGTGCTGCGATCTTACGTCCACAACTCTGCTAACTATGTTTTACCCCTGAACAAAGCTAAAGACTTGATGGAGCGAATAAGAAATCCCGTCCCCGTGCCTGCCCCTGTACCTCCACCGGCTCCAGTGCAGATTCCTGTTTTAGCTCCGGTTGAATACAGCCCCGTTTCTGACTGGGGTGGCTCAGACCGCGGCTCGGACAGAGCAGACAAGCCTTCAGAACGTCTGTCCCTAGAGAGGCCACCTCAGGAGAAGCCACCCCCAGAGGGCAGCAAGCAAAGGACGAGCTTGACCCATTCAAATGGCGCCCAACTGCAACCTAAGCCCCACGCTGAGCCGCAGCCTCAGCTGGAAACGGTGCAACTGTCCCAGAGCGAGTACGATCAAGACAAGATGAAGCAGCTGCTCAAGCTGATCCAGCTGCACAAGAAAACTCTGGTGAAGGACAGAGGGGACGACGGGGCCTGGGACGCCAACAGCCTCAAAAGGAAGTTTGAAGAAGATGAAAGGGTGGGCAGCAACAAGCATCAACGCATGGATCATGCAAGCAACGGGGAGCCCAGCAGAGGTGAGAAGTGAAGCAACCACTCGTCTGCATTCGTTTAAAGGAGTTATTCAAATTTTCTGCTAACTCTGCCTTTTAATGTCTGAAAGAGCGAAAGTTTGGTTTGTATTTTAGAGCCGTTTGATTAGTTCTCAGTGATTTAATATCACAGTTAAGTGTAGTGCATGTTAGTGTTGTGTACATCAGAGCTACTAAACCACCGTTCTGAGTCACGGCCTGCTGAACGCTTCCTGCTCAGCACACATGAACATAAATTAAGCTATTAATGAGCTCACAGTCTGGCTGATTCTGAAGGTTTGCTGCTGATACCACAAAAGTACACTGATAAATCAGCCAAAGCTCACGCTATGAATGTGTGTGTGTGTGTGTGTGTGTGTGTTATGCTAGCGTTCCAGACAGACGAGCTCGGAGCCGAGGCTGAACAGAGCGACAGTCTGACTGCTGTGATGGAAAGCATAGGTATCTATGACACCGACCTGAGGGCTCGTGGCAATGCTAACGCCTCGGCGGTCAACGAAACGCAGCGCCTGCTCAAAATTCTTCTGGCCACGCTCAACAAAGCCGTGGGGCAGAATTCGATGCCGACAGAGGAAAACCACGGTGAATCCTCGACAGCTTCGGTATCGGGTCTTCCCGAGTTAGCTTTTGAGAAACCGAGAGAGACGGCTTCTCAAGTAGACTACACTGAGGTGAGGTGGAAATGGTCGGATCCTGTTTGGTTTTTCTTTAATGTTTTAGATCTAAAATAAAGTCTTGTTTTGTCTTTTCAGGAGGACATGGACTGTAGCCCTGCTAGTCCGTTCAGCGTGGGCTCGCCACCACAGCAAGCACAAGCTTCAGACGCCTTAGCCCGGGAAATCCCTACCACTGAAGGCGCCTCTACGCTATTAGGTAACACAAACTCTTCTCTTTTAGAACTGTTTCAGTTATGGTTAACAAGGCTGTGACCTTTTTCATATCTGCCCTCTTCCAGAAACAGCTCAGCCTTCTGCCACGCCGAAGCCCGAGCCAGAGGCCGTGCCACCTGCTGAAAGCGAGCCGGAGCCGAAGAAGACACCTACAGTTCTGGAAGTGCAAAAGGCAGAAGTGCCTCCTTTAACGGTTCCAGAGGAGGTTTCGTTCCGGCCCTCCATCAGCCTGGACACCATAGTGAACCAGGAGATACACAGCCTCACGTCTAACATTAAAAATCTCATGCAGACTCGCCACATGTCGTATACGTCACAGCTGCCCCCGCGATTGCCCCTGCGCCACTGCTGGCAGCCCAACACCTGCTTCTCGAGCTACGTCGTCCCCTTCGTCACGCCCGTGTCTACCGACGAGCACGTCCAAGCACTGTGTGAAAAGATGAACAAGTTGATTCCAGATCCACCTGCTCCCTCCGGTGATGCCTCTCCACCTCCCTCAGAGGAAGAATCCAGTCTCACAACCCCACCTCCTCCCACATCTCAGGCCTCCAAAACTAAAGCAGAGCTCTTAGCGCCAAAGAGCGCCAACTCCTCTCAAAGCAGCAAAACTGATGGCATCAACAAAGAGACGGTGTCTACCAAGGCTAAAGCAGATGTTTCCTCAGCAGAGGTGACGGGCGAGGTCTATTCTCCCTCTCGTGTGACAGCGGACTCGCCGGAGTCCCACGCCCAAAACGCTAACGCTGCTCCTGGAGTGGGCTCTAATCTGCTCGCTGGCAGCCTCATCAGCCAGCTGAAACCTGAAGTTTTCACCAGCTTGGTGGAGATCTTTAAGGATGTCACCAAGAATACGGTTAAATTCTACATCTACTCAGTAGACGAGGGTGAAGAGGGCAGCATCTGTCAGCAGATTAAGGTACAAAACAAGGCTCCATCAGATTGTAGTTTTTACCCGTGTTTCATAGAAGTATAATTCATTATTTTAACGTCAAAAGATCCACTTTCATCAGATTAGCCAATTAATTTTATTTATTTTTGTTTTTCGTGTATAAAAATCAATCAGGGTTGTGCTTTTTGAAACTGCTGAATATTCAGAGCTGCATCATTTAGGTTGTTTGCTAATCGGTTTAAAGGTAATTGTTTGGATGGCAAAAAACAAGTCACGGGTCAATTATGCCGCCTTAATTCATGTTTATTGTGATCAAGTGAAAAAATACAGTGGTTACAGACCCAGTGTTGTTTCTGCTGTAGTAGTAGAACACGCGCACACACACACATGATTAAATTTCATGTGTCACTTCCTGTCTCTCACAGGAGTACTTGAAAAGTCTCGGCAACAGTGAGTGCAGTCCACAGACGTTTCTGGAGAACAGCAGCCGTATGGATAAGCTCCTCATAATCATCAGAAACGAGGACATCGCCACACATGTGCACAAGGTACGGCGGCTTCCTGCCACTCTGTCAACAGAAACAAGAACCGGAGTCTGTTCTGAACAGCCGTCGTGCAGAAGTCCGATGAATCGTTGCTTCATAACTTCTTAGATGATTGTCGTTCTTCCGATTGACTTTGGTAAAACTAAACACTAGAAAATTCCCCGATGATCTGATTAGTCCTTAATCCCACCAAGACTGAAATCTCAGCATTCTATTGACCATTAATCTAAATGATGTGACATTGTTTTGTGGGTGGTGATCAAAAGCATGAAGGCTGACTGGATTAGCTTCATTTGTCCTGCTCAGATTCCTGCCTTGGTGTCTCTGAAGAAGCTGCCCTCTGTGAGCTTTGCTGGCGTCGACTCTCTGGACGACGTGAAGAACCACACGTACAATGAGCTGTTTGTGTCGGGAGGCTTCATGGTGTCTGACGAGTTCGTCCTCAACCCCGATCTCATCACACAGGGTGGGTTTCAAAGGATCAACCTGGCAAGACTTCGAAACTTGATGGATGGTTACAAAACCACCGTAGCTTCAGAATTCCTGCTTAGTTGTAGATTTCCTTTAACAGAATCGCCACATGAAGAATTGGATTTATTCAGGAAGTGCACAGGAATCCTTGAGCCCAGTGGTTAATTTTGACTGGTGGGACAAAATAAACAAGGTCAACTGAAATCAGCAGTCATAAACCATGATTTGCTGTGATGTTTGATGCTTTATTTAATTATTACTTTTCGTGGAAATGCCCATAGTCTGGTTTTGTTCCAGATTGGCAGAATTATGGAGGTCTGAAGGGTTGCAGGTGAAACATGCAGCAGCACGAGGGAGACGAGCAGAGCCTGCGGGAGTTTAGGAAATAAGAGCTGCACATATTTCATCTGCAACACTAGGAGATGTTAAATGCAACATTTGTTTCTCAGCAATTAGCAACATCAGTCAGCTTAATGCGAACACTCAAGCCTCAAACTGCCAGAGGCGGTTCACCCCTCCAACATCCTTTTTATTGACTTTCTTTCAGATCCTTTGGTGACGAAAACAACATACAGCTGCAGTTTTTAAAGGATAAATAATATTTGTTTGAATTGAGTTCCAGCAGTTGATCTCAGGTCCTTTACTTACATTTCTGTGCGCTTTGTGCTTTTTCTAGATCGGTTGCAGGGACTGCTCAAGTTCTTGGAGGAACAAAGCACTCCTGAACACCCCTGGCAGTGGAAGGTGCACTGCAAGTCCCAGAAGAAGCTAAAAGAGCTGGGCAGGTTGGTGTCTGAGTCGAGCTTCTCAGCTGCGTAGAGACTGTTATAAAGGACTACAGAGACACTGAAGCATTTGTTTATTTTTAAGGTTAAATATTAATGCCATGGGGCTGCTGAACCTTCTCACCATCTATCAGAAGAAGCATCTGGTGGAGTTCCTCCCATACCATGAGTGTGACACGGCGTCACGTCAAGCTCCTGATCTGGAATGCCTGATCAAGCTTCAGGCTCAAAACACGCAACAACGACACCTCATCTTCCTCACAGGTATTTCCAGTTTATTCTCATCAGTAACAACAACAACAACAACAACAACAATAATCATCATGTGGGTTTTATGTTTGAGACTCTGTCCTGATAATAAAGATGACTGATAGTGACTGCTTTTCTTAAAAACAGAGAGACCATTTGAAATGTTCCTGCAGTATTCCAGAAACGGAATAGTCATAGCGAGCATTGATGATGTCATGAGCGGTTTCCACAGTCTGATTGGATCCATTAACCAGAATGAGCTTCCAACACCACCATCTACTGGTGAGAAGCACCAGAAAACATCAGACCTGCTGGATTTATTTATTGTTAATAACCACTCTGATTTGTCTGCTCTCTCTCTCTTTCTCCACTTGTCTCCCAGTAGTGAATGATGAGTGTGTGGAAGAGGAGGACATGTCGTTAGACTCTGATGATGGTGAGCCAGCAACCACTTCAGAGCCTTCAGAGCAGGTCCCAGAGGTCGAGAAGGAGGAGTCAGTGCTGCCGCCTCCTCCTGAGATGGAGGAGTTTCGGCCTCCGCTCCCAGACCAGCAGTCCACCCCTGAGAAAACGCCAACTCTGGCTGACTGCACTGCTCTGAAAACGGCCATCTCTCAGTTTAAAGCTACCAACCAGATAGGCCTAGCCTCCTCAGATCTCGGCAGCTTGTCACCTGGTGGATTCCCTGTAAACACTCACCAGAGCTTCCTGTGCCCCTCCACCCCGTGGTCCTCCTACACTGGTTCTTCTGGCTACGTGGCATCGCCAGCCTACCCCGCTTCTCCCTGCAGCAGCACACAGGAACAGGAGTACCGTGTCCCAAATACAGCTTCTTCTGCAGTCCCAACTCAAGCTGCTATAGCCACAGCCGGACCTTTAGCCAACCTGGCTTCCCTCCCCTTGGAGGTCAAACCTCCTCCTCCACCTCACCTCATGATGCAAGGTCGGACTTATGGGTCAGATGCTGCTGGAGCCACTCCTCTTAACCCCACCCTACCCTATAAAAACCCTAGTGATGCAGCCCAGATGGGCTACATGGGCGGTGGGACTCCCGTACAGCAGGACAGGACAGTCACTAGACCTGGAGAAGCTGGATGGAACGCGACGCAGACCACCACCTGTGAGACTGCTAGCAGCCAGAGTGTGGTCACCTCTATGCCCCATGACCCCAGCAGCCTCCCAACCACTGGGGAAATCCTTGTAGGCAGTACTCCTGGTTGTCAGGGGGGCAAGACTCAGGTGAACTGTGCTGAAAACCTTGGCGCATCCGTGGGTATCCCCCCAGTAGCCACCAGGGGGAGCTGTATACCCAGACCTAAGCTGCCTCCGCCACCAGTAGTTGGTGTGGGCTATGGTGTAGGAGGCCTCCCTGCACACGTGGACCACGGGTCTTTGCGGGGAGCTATGGTTCCTGGTTCTTTAGGGGGCTTCAGAGGCAGAGGAGTCCCACCAGTAGGACTGTTACCTCGGCCTAGGCAAGAACTGGGGAATGGAACGGGAGTGGGACCCTGTTCCTGGGCTTACCCAGGAGGCAGGGGGGGGACACAGAACTACTACACAGACTACACATATTCTCATAACTACGCCCCTGAATAGACAATCAACTTGACGAACGGGGCGATGCAAACACCATAAACCAGAGACATTTAGAGCTGGCTGAATGTATATATTTCCTTGTCATAAATGCGTTGATTTAAAATCAGTGAATATGGATTCTGGTTTTCTACATTAATAAAATTGATACAGGCAGTGCCGAGTGTCCTACTGTCAAAAAATGGTCTGTATTCTTTCCATGTGAGCGATTTGAGACCCTGTCCAAACCACTATATTTATATTTGCCAACAAATAGTAATGGCCTTCCAGCTTCTCAGAATTGACAACGTGATTTCTGTTTCTTCCAGTTTTGGAACGGTTTGTGAACATGGGGAATGGCTGATATTTTTTTAAAGAAAAAAAAAACTTAGTGAAACAGATCTCACGTTTGCTGTTGGGTTTTCTTTTTTTTATTACTTTACATATTTGGTTGTCCAAAATTCTATTATAATAAAACATTTCAAATCCTGTTTGTGTGTTGGATTTGACGGTGTCAAGCGTTCCATTAAAAACTGATTTAAAAAAACAGAGTCATGTCATTTGAAAGGGGAAAAACATTCCCAGAGGGAGGATGATGTAGCCTAGTGAACCAAATTCTTTCATACATTTATTTAGTCTGGCTTGCCAGGCTAAGGATGATGTGCACAATATAATAAATGTAATGTAAATAAGATTCAATTAGGATTTTATGGTACCAGAAATGCAGTGTAAGCAAGTGGCAGCTGGTCAAATTTTTTGAGTGGGGTGCATTTTTGCAAGTCCGTTTTCAGATGTGCTCAGACCACATGTCACCACTAGGGTGGGACAAAGCGCCACTCATACATCACACTACTTTAAAAGAAAAAGTACAAGGTGTTTTCAGTCTTTTATTATTTATATGTAAACTTTGCTTGCCTCTCCTTCAAACATGCACATTTTTCAATCACTCTTTTGTTAAAGTCAGGTGTGTCCCTAACAAGTGTCTTTTCAATAGAGAGCATGGCCAACGCATTTATTCAATCTTGGGACACCGCATTCCTCAGGAAGGTTTATATTCTATTCAGGGTAGGAAAGCATCTCTCAGCTTCAGTGGTTGTCATTGGAGTTGTAATCAGGATCTTCAACAGTGTTAATGTCTCTGAAAACACATCTTGGAGGTTGTTCTGGACAAAGAGCTGGAACAGAGCGACTGCACCAGTGCAGTTCCTGAACTCATCGTTGTTGTAAATGACTGACAGTTCATTTTTCAGCTTGTATTTGTTCAGCACTGGGTACGCTTCAGTGGTGGTGTCAACCGCCGTGTCGGGGAACCGCGTGCTGTGCTCCTCAAATTTGTCCCTGCAGCAGCGTAGCACCTATCAGGTGCTTGGTGAAGGCAAACCTCTCATTTGCATGGACCAAGATGGTGTTACAAACCTAAAAAAGAGCAACTGAATACAGAGATCAACTTCTGCCATGCATTAAACACTGCAACAAATACATATACACTACCAGTCAACATATGAGTTTCCATGTTTTTCATGAAAAGGTACGTCTTTAGTTGTGTTACCATCATTACACGTGGTTTTAAAATAATCAGTGAATTGCCTTTAAGAGCTTCTATCTCACCTAGCTACTCTCTGAAGTTCATCTGAGCTTGTTGTGCGGCGTTTCTTGGCTTGCTGCTGTTCTTGATTGCTGTCGTGTGCATAGAAACCAGGAGGGTACTTTCTGAAAACCACCAAGGTAAGCTTTGGTAGTGAGTAAACCTAATCAGAAATGTCACACCGATGTCAGTATCAATACGGCATAAACATTCACTTACCTGATCTTTTGCACATTGTCCGTGAACTCCTGCAAGACTCTGCTGGCAAAGACCAAATCAATCGAGCACTTCTGGAGCTGGCTGTAGAGAACATCCACGTGAGACATGTGATGGAACAGTTTCAGGAAGAAGATGAATGTCTCATCTTCCAGTAGCCTCACCCCCCCCCCCCCCCCCCCCCCCCACACACACACACACAACTTATTTTATGGTGACAGAATCAAACTCCTTGGGAGATCTTGAAAAAAATCCAGAGAATCCAGCTACATCAAAGCACTGCCTGACCTTTGTGATGTGTGATGTAGTCTGCTGCATGATCACGTTCAGCTGGTGAGCATAGCTGTGGACATTATGTGCGTTGTCATACACAGTTTGCACCTTTTTCTGCACACCACCGGTGGCTCCTCTCAGTACACTTGCTCTATCATATGACTGAGAAATTAGCTTGGCCTTGTGGTCAGCGGGGATAATGGTGCTTAGCCTATCCAGGAGTGTGGTGGCGACAGAATCAGTTGTTGCATTCTGGAGCGGTAGAAACTCAAAAAACCTTTCTCGAACATTGTGAGCTTTGTCGATGTAACGCACCACAATCACAAGCTGACCCTGAGAGAAAATGTCCATCGTTTCATCAGCTTGGATGGAGACAAAGTCAGCACTCATAATCTCATCAATGATCTGCTCTCTCACAACTGAGAACATGCAGTCCAGGAGCTCATTCGGCACCGATTTAGATGTCCCTTTGAGCAAAGTAGAAATCTGTAGATGTTCGTGCACTGCTGCATCCAGCGATCCAACAAAGTCCACAGGCCCTGTGAAAATACCAGGATTTCCTGAGTGATCACTTTCAACTTGACTATGCAAAGCTAGCTCAAATACACCACAGAACTTAATACTGTATTATCTTTGACAAAATGTGTCGGTTTCTATCAACCTCCTCATTGTTGCCGCATCCCTATCCTGTAGTCCTTGTTAAGCTGCGTGGCAATAGTCACATTGCCAAACATTGCAAGGTGCATTGCATTTTCCAAGTGGCTTCTATCAGTTCATGCTTTCTTGCCTTTTCTGGGAAATGTTTTACATCAGTAACACCTGTCTGAATCCAGGCTAGATCCGTGCCAGGCAGCTGAAAAAGCAGGCAAGGCAAACAAAACAAAGCACTGGCATTAGCACAGCCAGTTAGCCAGGACTTCTTGTCATACCACGTCCGGGAAAATGACTGTGTGTAATTTCTCCCTCTGTCCAGATTTTGTTGCTTTATTGTGATGTCCGGCTGGTCAGGTCCAAGCTCCTTAAGACAAAGTTTTTCTTGTGGTGTTCTTCCGTGAAATGGTTGACTTTTTAGGGACGAAACTAAATTGGTTTTCTCCATGATAAAACTCCACGAGCTACTTAGCCGCTCTACTGCTAACAAAGACTGTGGAGAGCTTCTGGGTGAGCGTGCTGATCAGACTCCACTCTTCTGTGCATGCTTTGGTTTATGCTTGACGCGTCCACGAGGTCCGCACGGCTCCGCGCGGCGAAATTGCGTCATTTTAACAACCACGCCCCTCCACCACGCCTCCGCATGGCCTAAAATTTCCGCACCGCGCACCTAGGAAATTTTCTAACCACGCGGACGGTCGGATGCAGAAAAACATGGCGAACTGGCAAGAAGTAGTATGGCAGAGGTTCGTAAATACAGACATTTGTATGATTCAGCTCTCAGAGATCACCGTGATCAACATGTTGTTAATAATTTGAGAGAAATAGCTTGCACTGTCGGAAAAGACGAGGACGCTGTTAAAAAATGCTGGAATGTCATGTTGTAAACAACAGTAATGTTTACTTCTACTATGGTGTAGTGTTGGATGCATGCCGTAGAGCTCCATGCTGCCCCATTCAGTTTGGGAGAATATTGGCTCACCGTAGAGACAAGCCGTATGAACGTTGGTTATGTATTGTAACCCCAGATTCTATGAGTCTAGTCGCAGCCCTTAAGCTAGCTGCTATTGGAAGGACGATCTCAGCTTCAGCCAATCATGAAGAGCTTAAATGTACGCCCACCAATGGTGGGCACCCCTGTGGGTATATAAGTGGAGCGACTCCACTGTTCACCTCCAATGGCTCTTAGTCCTAACAGAATCAGTGGAGCCATTTGCTTAAGGGCTGCGACTAGACTCATTGCATGGGGTTACAATACGTAACCAACGTTCTATTTCATCTAGTCTAAGCCCTTAAGCTAGCTGCTATTGGAATAATGTGCAGCTGGATGGGTTTACGCCACACTGGTTAGCTCAACCAATGGACACACCCAACATGTCTCCTTTTGGTGAGGGTCGCTCATTCTCAGCCCAGGGCTTAAAAGGCTGAGGCAGCCAGAGATAAGAGTGGGGCCCCCACTAAAAATATCATCCACAAGAGGATGAAATTCATTCAAGTACGGTTGATGTGGTGCCATAATGCTTTCACTCAGCCTGCTGAGGTCCAAGCACTGAACGAGTGATGGATCCGGAAGACACATCTCGTAAATAATAACGAGTAAAGGAACAGGGTGAAGCCCATGAAGCAGCCTGACAAATGTCTTCCATCGACACACCACTGTGGAGCGCCATAGAAGTGGAAATACCTCTGGCTGAGTGAGCCCTGAGTGTCTCAGGAGGATCCCGCCCTGATGATGTGTAAGCGAGGGAAATGGCGTCACACAGCCAGTGTGAAAGAAGCTGGGCCGACAGCGCCTGACCAAGGGAAGACTCCCTGTAGTGCACAAACAGGTTTTGTGAGCGACGAATCCCTGAAGTGCGTGACACATATCGTGCAAGCGCACGCACCGGGCAGAGAAGGTGGGAAGCCGCCTCCTCATCAGAATTAAGGGGAGGAGGAAAAAGTCCAGCCAATGAAATTGACCTGGATTTGAAGGAAATATTAATGTTTTTGGGCACAAAGGCTGGGTTGGGGCCTAAAACGGCGGATCCGCCATCTTCCCGGATCCTGGGGCATGCGGGAGCCACTGAGATGGTGGTTAGGTCGCTCACTCGCTTGACTGATGCCAGCGCCAGCAGCAAGGTAGTTTTGAGTGACAGGAACTTGAGTGAGACCTGATCCAAGGGTTCAAATGGGGCTTCAGATAAGCTGCACAGAACCACCATTAGGTCCCACTGGGGGAACAGCGGGCGGGACACAGGTCTGTTCCTTCTGACACCTTTTAGAAAACCTTTTGTGAGGGGATGATTGAAAAAAGATCTATCTCCAAAACCCTGGTGACAGGATGAGATAGCTGCAGCAAATGTTTTAATAGTGCTGAATGCAAGGCCCCTGTCCATCAGCATCTGCAGAAACGATATTACATCCACCAGCTGGCAGGAGAGTGCTTGAACATTCCGCTCTGTGCACCATTTCTGGAAAGCTGCCCATTTAGCAGCATGAGATGTGATGGTAGAAGGCGCCCGTGCACTCTGAATCGTGGCAACCACATCATGCGGCAGCCCAGAAGCCTCTAAGCGTGACCGCTCAGCGGCCAGACCCACAGCCGTTGACCTATTTCTGGAGGATGTTTGATTATCCCATCCGCCTGGAGAAGGTCGTCCGCCCTCCACGGGAGCCTCCACAGGGAGCCGGACACTAGCGCTTGCAGGTCTGGAAACCATGACGCGGACAAGTGTCTGGGAGCTACCAATTACCGAGAGCTGTTCCGACCGAACTCGGTCCAGGAGACAGGGGATCAGTGGGACTGGCGGAAAGGCATACAGGAGCGTCTGAGGCCAGGGCTGGTGTGAGAAGGCGTCCGCTCCGAGTGGGGGGTGGTCCCGGGGACTCAGGGAAAACCACAGGCGACACTGAGCGTTTTCGCGAGCCGCAAACAGATCCACAGAGGGCTCCCCGAACTTGATCCATATCTGTGATATCAGTGCGGGATGCAGACGCCAGTCGGAGTCGCAGGGTCCCCCTCTCGACAGGATGTCTGCTGCCACATTCAGGACCCCCGGAATGTAGGTGGCTTTGATGGACAGCAGGTAGACATGTGCCCAACACAGTAAATCTGTGCAATGGTGGGAGGGATCGAACTCCCCCTTGGCGATTTATGTAGGCTGCCGCCACCTGGTTGTCTGTGTGAACATCGACATGACGGCCCTCGAGAAGGGCAGCGAAGTGTCTGATCACATTCCTCACTGTCATAAGCTCCAACACATTTATGTGCTCGTGCGTGTGGGGGGGTCAGTGATCTGCCACCGTATGGGACAAGCACGTGCCCCCACATCCCAACAGTGGTGCATCCGTAAACACAGATACGTGTGACGTAGGACGTCCGATGGGGACCCCGTGTGAGAGGATGCAGGGATTCTCCCAGTGAGCGAGGTACCCGCCACTGAAGAGGGAACCCTCAACATACATCTCTTCTGACGTATCGGGTGTACCCGGAGGCAGATTAACCAATGCTGTAGGCGTCTCGTGTGCAGTAAACCTAACAGCACCACAGTGTGGGCTGCAGTCATCATGCCCAGAAGTTACATGACTAACAGGGCTCTCACAATCTCGTGGGGTTGCACGCGGGAGATCACCGTGGTGAAATCTGCCGCTCTCGTCGGAGACAAATATGCTCTCATTAGGGAGGCGTTCAGCTCCACCCCGAGTAACACAATCGACTGGGATGGAAGGATGGAGCTCTTTTCCCAGTTTATGGAAAACCCCAGGGTTGACAGATGCTCTATTAACTTCCTGGTTTGCTCTGACGCCTCGTCCTTGGACCGGGCGCATAGGAGCAGATCATCCAGGTAAAATAAAACCCTCATTCCTGCCATGCGCAATGGCTGCAGGGCCGTCTCCAGACATTTGGAGAAGGTGCGCGGGGCTAGTGAGTAGCCGAAAGGGAGACGATTGAACTGGTATTGAACTCCCTTGAATGAAAAGCGCAGGAACTTCCAGTGTTTGGGAATTACTGGGATGTGGAACTATGCGTCTTTCAGGTCTATTGACGTGAACCAGTCCCCGGAGCACACGTAGTCTAGGACTTGCCTCACTGTTAACATGCGGAAATGCATCACTGCTATGGAGCAGTTGAACAGGGAAAGGTTGGGAATTGGTCTCATTCCTCCCGACTTCTTCGGTACTACGAAGTAGCGGGAGTAGAAGCCTGAGAGCTCTTGTCTGCGAGGGACTTGGGAAATGGCGTCCTTGGACAGAAGTTCCCGCAGCTCCAGCTCCAGGGTCTGAGATTGTTCCTGTGACGTGAACGTCGTCTCCACGATCCCGTTGAAGGGCAGAGGAGCGAACTGAAAATGGAGTGTGTGACTGCAATGAATGGTCTCCGATATCCATTTGCTCAAGAGACAAAGGCAGCGCCATTCTTGCGCGCGTTCCGACAGCGGATGCGTGTTCGAGGTCACGTGAACGGCGTCTGAGGACTGGGTTCACACCCTTACCACTGTCGCTCGCACCAGAGAACTGGGAGCGACCCATGGAGGGCTGCGCTCGAAAGGGCGAGTGTGAAACAGCTGGAAGAGGCTGATCCGCACCGCGGAACATGGAGTCCAAAGTTAAATTACAAGTGGGAGCCGGACCCATGCACGGGGACAACAAAGTGCCAGCGGATGGAGCCGCACACTGTGTTGCCGCGCGTGGTCGCGACAGCGCCATGACATCCCGTGACATGACATCAACGTCCCACCCAACGTTGTGGGAGAAGCGGACTGTGTTGGACCTGGCTGGAAGCTAGGGCCAGTGCGCAAATGGAGTGCACCTGTACAGCTGGCCGTGCAATATGACAGACTGCGGGAACTTGCAGATGTTTCGCAGTGCTTGGTGTGGGGAATATGTGTGAGGATTTGGCAGAGGATTCTGCAGAGGACTGTAGGATTGTGCTCTCTGACGTTTTTTGGGTTTTATTTCAAAACCAAAATCATTCACAGAGTTATTACAGTCATAAGCACACACGTTCCCCCCAACGAGTGATTTTCGTGGTTGCTTTCGGCGAGGTTCCTGTGACTGTGACTGCCAAGACGGTGTCTGCTGGCTCTTTCGAAACCGTTGGCCGCCAACTCTCTGGTCCCACTGAGGTGGAGCTGACGCGGGAGGACGGCTCCGTGGGGTGGGTGGTGCAGCTGCGCGCATGAAGTTTCCACGCCGTTTGTCCCATCCCCTGGAGGAACGGCCGGAGTGCGAGGCTGACCGAGGTTGGACCAGGTCTTGCACCGTGGCTGACAGTTCAGCTGTCTTCTCAGCCCTCTCGATGACGCTCCTAAGATCGGGACCAAACAGAACGTCAGAGGTGATGGGGCCTTCCAGCATCTCCCTGTGCAGGTGTTCAGGAATGGAAGGCAGGGCCTTGAGCCACAAGGCCCGCTGGATAAGGGTCTGCCAGGCAGCAATGCGAGCAGAACCGGTGAGTAAAGCAGCGCACAGATTGAGAATGGCACCAGCAGTTTTAGTAATGATGGTTTTTGACTCGTCAGGAGCGTCAAGCTCTTCCACCATTTTGGAAACGCCAAAGGCAAGAAGGATGATGTTATTTCCTGCAGCGCCAGTCTGGAAGGCGCACTGGTGTGCGAGATCGGTGAGCCGCGTCAGCAGCTGGTCATGCTTAGAAGCGGGAACTGCTCGCGGGCCAGCAAGGTGGTTCTTGCGCCAAACAGCGAGGCCAAGCCCGGCTCCAGGGGAGGAACGGAAGGCCAGCCTAGGTTGGAGAAGCCCTCGACCTTGGTAATGGGTGCATATGTGGAAATTGGTGCCTTGAGCTTAGCAGGTTCAGAGAAGGCGGCGGACCAGCAGCTCATGGCAGCGGGGAAGCACGGCCAGATGGGGTCTGGACAGCGCGTCTGCGTTGCCCCGAAAATTCCCGCCAAATCATCTGCTTCAGGCGGAGCCGGTTCTGGCATGGCTAGCCCCTTGCGGACCGCAGCCGCAGAGATGATGGCAGGCAGCTCCTGGAGCAGTGCTCTAACTGCTGGCAGGGAGGAGCGAGAAGTCACTGGAGCAGAAGGACCTACTGAGCGAGACTCGTCGCCCTCCGTGTTGTCCAGGAGGGAAGAAGGGCTATGGCAGCCTCGTCATACTCCTCACTGTTGATGACATCGTCCAGTCGGTTGAAGTCAGCCGGCTCCTGGCCGACGTTGAAGAACTGTAAGGCCTTGTCCAGCGAGTACGTGTCAGCCACCGGAAATTCCTCGTCGGCGGCGGGGTTGAAGTACTCGACCCGGCAGATCTTTTCAGCCACGGGCAGAGCGGCATAAAATGGGCACGAGACCTGGGGGGTCAAGGCCAGGCCAGCGTGACGAGCCCCGAGACAGACCTCACACTTGGCCTGTAGGTTCCCGCTGGAGATGGAGCCCATCTAGCAGGCCAGGCAGGTCCTGGAGTCGCTGGACATGGTAGGTGAGTAGAATGCTTCTTGGATAATTGCTCTTTAAAGGAAGCTCTTAAGCTTGGCTTGAAGAGATAACGGAGGCGAACAGTAGAGTTGCTCCACAGGGGTGCCCACCATTGGTGGGCGTACATTTAAGCTCTTCATGATTGGCTGATGCTGAGATCATCCTTCCAATAGCAGCTAGCTTAAGGACTAAGACTAGACGAAATAGAACCTAGGTTGCATAGTTCTGCGCCCGACGGCGAGGGGAGGGGGACTTCAGCGCGCATGTGCTAGTGATGGCGTAGGTCAGATTTGATTAGTAAAGATTTTTGTGCCCCAAAGAAACAGGAAATACGCCACACGACTTTTCGATCATGGTTAAACAGTGAGAGGATAAGGACTAGGTTCAAGATGGCGACCAGTGCAGAGGTGTTGTGAGGAGCTCCGTGACTGTGAGTTGTACCGCTTTAACAAAGGCAAATAAACCATATACTGCCGTCATTGTTGTTCAAGGAATCGTTAATGCATAAGATAAGAGGAAGAAGAACTTGTTACCGAAAGGATACTCACCTCCACGTCGACTGTTTCTAGCTGGCTAGCTAATGGGCCATTCCCATCTGTACCGGGTCGGCCCGGACAGCTCCAGTCGGCCCCAGCCTGGCCCGGTTGATTCCACACATCCTTGTATTAAGCCCATGTGGGCTGATTCTACCCACCGATCAGAGGCTTGCTCTAATGCAGTGATTCCCAAACTTATTTAGCCACGCACCCCCTTCTATGTCCCGACCATGTTGACGCACCCCCCAGCCCCACAGGGCTCAGGGCATGGCTATATATATATATATATATATATATATATATCAAACGTCACGCTAAACCAGGGGTCGGCAACCTGTTCCCATCAAAGAGCCATTATTACCCATTTCCCACAGTAAAGAAAACACCGCAGCAGCCGCGGCGTTGTGGGCGGGGCCTACCCTCAGACAGCAGAGCGCTGCTCACAACAGGTGACAGCAGCCAGTACCGGTCGCTCGTGTACGTCAAAGCTATCTTTCATAAGAAGATAATCAATAAAACAATTTATATAAAGTGGATCCAGAAGTTGTAGCCCGTCTGCCTACAATAGTTTGATATTTTTCACCCTGCTGGTGGTTTTACTGAGCAGGTGCCACTTTTGTCATACGTTTCTTTTTAAAACATGTTTAGACTGTTCAGAATACAAATCCAGGCTCTGTCACGTTTGATTGTTATGATTAAACTTTGTAGGTGGGGAAGGTCAGAAAAGGATACGATCATTTTGTTTTTCCCTCATTTACAGCGACGGAGATAATGGCGCAGTGCACCTGGCTCTGGTGTTAATCAAGTTTAATTTGTAACAATTTTCACAAAAAAAACAAAACAGTTAAAAGCAGGGCTTGTGTTGACCGGATAGTTCCCGTATTTGGCCGTTTATTTTGATGCAGAAAGAATTACCCCGACGCATGCAGACGAACTGACACTTTATTCGTTTCGCAAATTGCAGATGTAGCTAAATCACTCAAGAAAAGATTTCCTTCTGAACATCTGAGCTGGACACCGCTCATCACAGCTCACTGTCAGCGCGTACATAAGGTGCACAGCGAGCTGAAGATGTGGAGAGGGGCTTGGAGCGCATCGCAGAACCAGAGCGCATGCGGGAAGATTCCTTCCACTGAAGAGAGAGTTTTCCAAACCCGGTCTCTCAGAGAGACTTGTCACTTAGAAAATGTTCCCTGATGATGAAACTTTGGCTGAAATGTGCTTGTTCCTGTTTCCAATGTGGCGTCTGAGGAGAGTCCCAGAATCTCACATCGTCTTCAGCTCAGAAAGCGCCGATATGATTACGCACAAGCGTGACGCGTCAACCCGGTCACACAGTAGACCGGGTATGACCTGTTCAGGTTTACGCAGACAATCTTTACATTTAGAATTAGCTTACAGATGTAAAATTAATGCAGTAAAATATAAAGCATTTTATTTAAATATCCATTCATTATTTTACAAGCACAGAGAGCCGCATCAGATGGATGGAAGAGCCACATGCGGCTCCAGAGCCGCGGATTGCCGACCCCTGAGCTTGGGCATGTGCGGAGGACACACACACACACACACACACACACACACACACACACACACACACACACACACACACACACGCAAATTACGGTATGTGTTTCCTATCATTCTGCTAGTTCCTATGTGTTGATTTGCGTGTTGTGTGAGTGTGATGTAAGCCACAGGGAAGGTGATGTGTGTTCTGTGGAGTGGGTTGAATTAGCATGGTTAACTGACACCGTGACACTGTGTGGTAGGAGCATGATAGAGGATCGGTGTCTGTAGCGTTACAAAGCGTTGAAGAAAAAGCCTAATAAAGGTCTGTGTGAACCTCTACTGCCTCCTGCTGGTTGATTTGGGGACTATAACCCTGCCGCTGAGACGCTCATATTTGCTTGTTACTACATTCCACCCGGCCACAATAAGAGACCGGCCATTATTCACCTCCGCTGACTCCGACACCGGCCAAAATTGGAGACCCGGCCTTTAATTGAATACCGGCCTGTATTAGAGGGTTTACGGTATACTTGTTTTCAATTACGTTTATTGGGCCCACTTACATTTTCTTAGGCTCACCCAATGAGTTTCTGGCTATGCTAATGGTGACTTTTGACAGACTTCTCTGAGCTCCGCAGCCATTACACTTTTCACCTTGCGCACCCCCTAGCGGCAGCTCGCGCACCCCCAGGGGTGCGCGTACCACACTTTGGGAATCCCTGCAGTCTAATGGAAGGTGTGAATTTGCTGTCAGCAGTGGGTGTGTTGGCCCTGGTCGGCCTGAAGCAGACCCCCTCGAGAAGAGGGCTGAGAATGAGCCTTGGTTGGCCCGAAAAAATACCAGGCCACCCAGATATGTAAACAACCTACGCTACCCAGCCCGGGCCGACCCGGTACAGATGGGAATGGCCCATTACAGTCATCTCAGCTCAACTTTTGAAATGGCAAAAAGAGGACCGAAAAATTCCAAAGAGGAAGCCTCTTTACTGCAACGAGGTATGCAGGACTTTGATGCTGCTTTCACTCCACTACCTGTTACACCCACAAAGAGCCCTGATACAAAAAAAAAAAAAAAGCAAAATCAGCTAACATCTCACCTGAAGGAACATCTAACCATGACATCTTGAAAGCCGTAATGGAACTATCTGGCCGCTTTGCAGCGCTAGAGCAAAAAATAACTAAAAACACAGAAGTCATCGCTAATGTCTGTGATCAGCTAAAAGCAGTTGAAATGCATGTACAGAAGAACGAAAACATGATTTAAGATGTGTCGGAGCAGTTGGTTAAGGTGCAGCAAAGAAGTGATGATGCCGAACGATACAGCAGACGCTGGAACCTGCGGCTGTATGGCAAGAAAGAAACACCGGGGGGAAACAGAGAGGAGATAATGAAGCTCTTCGTTGCGCTTGCACCAGAAGATAAGGAAAAGTTGGATTTCCTTGTTGATACTGTGCACAGGGTTGGTGTAGTCCGGGGCAATTCCACTCGACCTGTCATTATTCAGTTCACTATGCGAGCTTTCAGAAACAAGATCTGGAAGGTATCCCGTGACAACAAAACACTTAAAGAGAAGAAACTGTTCCTGAAGGAAGATCTGACACAGGCTGACCGGATGGAGCGAAATCGGTTGTGGCCGATAGTGGAGGAAGCTAGGAAGCAAAGAAAGCGTGCTGGCTTCAGAGGCCCTCATGCTTACATAGAAGGGAAAAAAAGTCACTCACTAGACGTAGATTTAAAGCTGTGTAACGATGTAGATTTAAAGCTGTGTAACGATGGATGATGGTAAAATTATTTTCAGTTAATACTTGGAAAAAGGTTTAAAAATGCGCATAAAGCAAATGGGTACTTGCAGTTAAGGTTAAAGGTTCGTAAGTACTATTTTTTATTATTTCTCTTTTTTCTTCATCTTTTTTCTTCTCAGCGAGTGTTATTGACATCAGCAATTTGCTCAAATATAACAAGTTTTAGTTTTTAAGGCACTAAATGTTTGTTCACTTAATGTTAGGGGTCTACGGGAAATCACAAAAAGAAAGGCAATTTTCATATTTTGTAGGAACTGCAATACAGACATCGTTTTTCTGAAAGAGACTCATTCATGCAAGGATGACGAAAAGTTTTGGAAGTCACAATGGGGGATTCCATATTTTTTTTCTCATGGCTCAAATCACTCTGCTGGCACGGCAATTCTGTTAAATAGATTTTGTGGTGACATACTGCAGTCTGTAATGTCAAACGAAGGTCACTGGCTTACGTTGGCTGTGAAATTGGATAACCAACATTTTATTTTTGGAAATGTTTATGGCCCAAATAATTCATCTCATGCAAGAATTGTTTTTCAGGAATTTTCTTTAAAGTTGGATTTTTTTGAAAGCAAAATACAATAACCCCATTTTTATTATTGGTGGTGACATTAATGATGTTTCAGATGATATTGTGGACCGGCTTCCTCCAAGGTTTACATCAATAAGTTTGAAACCTACTGAATTTTTGAGTGCAAATTACCATCTTACAGATGTGTGGAGATATATGAACCCTGACGCTACACAATATACATGGTCCAATTCTAGCAGGAGTTCCCAGTCATGAATAGATTTATGGTTAATGATAATGTCTACACATGGATTACAATATGTCACAGATGTTTCTCACTCTCGTGCCCCATCAGATCATAAATTAATAAATCTTAGATTAAAAGGAGTTAAAGACCAAGTATTAGAGGCTATTGGAAATTTAACAATGACCTTTTGGATGATAGAAAATTTAAGGAAAGTGTTTCATTTTTGGTTGAGAAAAATTTTAAGGAAAGGGAGATGGATCCAATTCAAAAGTGGGAGTTTTTCAAATATAAGGATCGGGAAACAGCAATAAAACGTTGTAAAGGAATAAAGAAACAGAACACAAATAAAATGCAAAATTTAATTGTTAAATTAGAGCTCCTAATATCTAAGCAAGACTTGTCTGAAAGTGAATTAAAAACTCTGTCCAATCTAAAAGATGAACTTGATAAAATGTATGTCAATTTAGCTAGAGGTGCGTTCATAAGGTCTAGAGCTAAATGGTTAGAGAAAGGAGAGAAAAACTCCAGTAACTTTTTTTGCTCTAGAAAAAAGAAACAGGAAAAGAAACAACATTGTGGCTCTTAATATTAATGGTATAATAAACTCAGACCCTGTTATGATCGCCAATTATACTACCTCATTTTACAGTGATTTGTATTCTACAAAATTTAATCAGACCAATTGTGACAGATTCTTAAATCATATATGTTTACACCTCTGATATCGAGGCCTTTAAAGACTCTTGTGACGCTGAGCTTTTTTTTCCAGAAATTACAGATGCTTTGCGTTCAATGAAGTTAGGAAAGTCACCTGGTAGCGATGGGCTTTCAGTAGAATTCTATCTTTGTTTTTGGGAATGAATTGGTAATCACCTTTTTCTGATGTTCAAAGAATGTATAAGTGGGCAAGAAATGACAACAACCATGAAACAAGGTCTTATAACTCTGCTCCCTAAGACAGACAAAGATCCATTAAAAATAGAAAATTGGAGACCTATCTCGCTTTTAAATATCGATTCCAAAATTTGATCTTTGGTGTATGCGAAAAGACTAAAAAAGGATTTAGGTGAGACAATAAGTGAAAACCAGAACGAATTTCTTCCCGAACGTCACATTAGCTCTAATATTAGACTAGTGTTGGATCTAATCGATTATTCCAATTTTATAAACTCCAGTGCTTTGATGATTTTCCTTGACTTTTATAAGGCATTTGATTTGACTGAACACACCTTCATTTTCCAAGCACTTCAAATTTTAGGTTACGGAGAGTCGTTTATTAGTGTTATTGAAATGTTTTATAAAGAAGCAGCTCAATTATCTTATATCCGCAGATGTCTGGGAGGTTTCCGATATTAAGAGGTGTACGACAGGGCTGCCCAATTTCTTGCTTTTTGTTTCTGATCACCGCTGAACTTTTGTTTTTAAATATTTCAATCCAGATATTCATGGTTTAGAAATTTTTAATAAAGAAGTTAAGATGTCCCAATTGGCAGATGACACCGTTTTGTTTCTTAGAGATAAATCACAGATACCAAATGCTTTATAATGCAGGAATTTTCAGAAGCTTCAGGACTGAAGCTAAATGTTATAAAAGTGAACAAAGACTCTCCCTTCATGTTAATGATGCAACTTGTAAAGAAATTAACAGTTCATTTGTAAACTTTGTCTGGAAGAACAGGTATCATCATCTAAAAAAAGCATACTCTATCTGGAAAGAGCAGGGGGGGGGGGGGGGGGGGGCTTAGAACTCTTAAATTTTTTCCACTTAAACAACACCTTTAAAGTCAAATGGATAAAAAAGTGTCGAGAAATGCCAGAATCTTTATGGAATTTTATTCCACACAACATATGTAAAATGGTAGGGGGTTTAAATTTTCTGTTACATTGCAACTTTATTATTTCTAAATTATCAGTGAAACTTTCAATGTTTCACCAGCAGGCTTTACTTGAGTGGAAATTATGCCATACACATAATGTCTCCCCACACAAAGAAATATTATGGAATAATGGTAATATTACTATAAACAACAAAAGCTTATACAAAATTAATTGGGTTGAGAAAGGCAACGGAAGCCTTTATAGCTATGAAATTTTTTTGAAAACTAAGGATTTTCCAGTGAAATACAGAGAATTTGCCTCGGTCATGAGAGCCATTTCTTCAGGCATAGTTGAGTTAATGAGAGCAAACTCTGTTTATCAGAGATTTAGTTTGCAGATACTTCTCTAAAAGTTGGGGGTATTGATTTATTAGACAATAAATGTTCAAATCAGCAATACGGAAGGTTTTATGTTGTTCTAATACGGTGGCACCCAAAGGAAAGTTTTTTCTGGAACACACAGATTGTTATAAATTTGAAGAAAGCATGGATGGTTCACTTCCAGTACTGTATTTCAAACAAGATATGGGAACTTAATTTCAAAAATTTACCCTATATTTATCCATGTAACAAAAAAGTATCATTGTTCAAAGATCTGGATGAAAAATGTACCTTTTGTCATACTGATTCAGAGACTATTATACAATTATTTTATAATTGTCCTCTCTCATCTGGATTTTGGAAAGATATGGAATTTTTTAAAGATTAAATCCAAACACACTATCCAAATCAGATGTTATTATCAAGTTTGAATGTAATGATAAAATGTTAAGATTTATAATTGATCTAATGCTTCTTTTAGGGAAATTTCATACACATAAAGCGAGGGTCTCCAAATCTCTCCCAAACTTTTGCATTTTCTTAAATGACTTCCACTCGTACGTTAACACCATAAAGTTAATTGTAAATAAGAAGGCGGAACTCACTTTAATGAGTCTTCAATGTTTATTTCTGATTGACCCTGTGTAACAAAAAAAAGTGTCTTTTGGAAGGTTGTATTTTTATCTGTTATGTGCCTCTTGTCAATTAATAAGCTGATGTCTGTTCATGTGTATATTTGATGCATGTTTGTTAGAGTGATTATGTATTTGTGACAAAAACAAATAAAACTTGGAAAAAAACTGTGAGAGGACAATTTTAAACTAAACATAAATGCAGTTTATACGCAATAATTATACTCCCATATGTTGTTTGTTTTAATATTCATGTTTTAAAAAATATTTTGTGATTCCCACGTTCTTCCTCCTAATTTTCCTGTGAGAATGGTGGGGCAGCGCTCTAGCGCCCCCCCATTGACGGACACCCACTAGTGTAAGCAGAGACCATCCAATACAAAAGCAGTGGTACAGCAGTAGAAATCCACTAAATCTATTTCCTCCTGCCGTGCGGATTAAGCGGAAACGCGAGCACTTGAATGCTTCAAGACTTCAAGCTGAGTGATTAAAGCTCCTGAATCACCATTGATGGATTCATTTGGGGGGCCGATGTCTTTCCTGTGGGGGTTTAATTATATTAACACAGTGAAGTTTACTAAAAGAACACCAGAGGGCGCCATTTCACCTCTGTGTAGAAAACACCTACCGTCTGCAGCTGCTTTATTATGGAAACCCATTTCGCCAACTCAGATTATCTATCACGAAATTGGATGATTTAAAAAAATCTACATTTTTCATGGATGCCTAATATCAGCCACTGTCATTCCTATGCATCAGACTCCCAGTAAAGCTGACATTCAGAGTCAATCCTAATTGATAATCAGAAAAGTCTTCTGAACCTGTGTAGCAGCGCGGTTGTCTGGAAAGTGCATGTTGGAGGTAAAATAAGAGAATGCATGGAAGGAACTCTTCTTTCCAGGAATAGAAGGTTTTTACAAGGTTTTTGCAACGCCATGCCATGTGGTCACTACAGAACATAAATTCCCAGCTACATCATCCAAAATGTGTGAGATATATCAAGTACTACACAGGCAGACTGTACTGGAGCAGCCTGCTGAGTGTATGGTGGAGAGGAACCTTTAAGTCTTATCAGATTATCTTAAACAACTGACCTTCAGACTGTATGAAGCTGCTGCAAAAGTCTCACAAAAACATTCATAATTTTCATTAAAATCTTAATTTTAAAAAATCGACGTGATCCCAAACTTTTGATTATTATCAGATTCCTCTCTTCAGACATGTACTGGTGTTTGTGGTGGTTTCTAGTCACACTCTTTCTTCATTCCAAGCTGACCTCTGGGGAAACGATGTGGTTTTTAAGCAACTGAATGGCCAACTTTCCATCAGGTGCTGCATCGGCTGACTTTTTAAAAAGCTCTTCTGTTTGATGGATCAGTGGGAGTGAAGTAGAAGAGAGAAGGGATAGGTCTGCGATTGCTGAAAGATGCTAACATGCCATGCAGAGCTAACACTTCATTATAATTCTTTTGGAGTTTTTCATTAACAGCAGTACTGGAGTGTCTCTAGAGTACATATCTATTGTCTACTTCAGCTACAAATAAAAGCTACTCTACCACAGCCTTCACTCTGTTCCCCTCGACACCTTTGCATTAAAAAAATTCTCTTATCAGGAATTTATTCATTTGCAAAACCAAAATCTCAGATTTTTCTAGGAATGATGGGATAATTTTTATTTTAGTCAGATTTAGTGAAAATTTATTTTTATAAAAAATAATATAAAATGCATGTTTTGATACCAAATGGCCATCTCATGCTTTCATTTGGCTAATAATGCCTTAATGCTATATTAAAGTTTGAATAGACCGACATATAATAAATCACCAGATTATAAATAGGAGGCTGTCTGCAGCAGCCTGAGGGATAAATACCAGCCTTCACTCACATCCTGTCTCACCTCTGCTCCCTGACCAGCCTCTTCGTGACAGTGGCTGTTCTTCCTCGTGGTCGTGTTGTAAGGAGAGATGAAAGGTCTGTCACATGTCATCACTCCAGTTGCTGATGTGAAAGCTCCACACATGGGAAAACTGGCATACATTTTATTTTCAGTGTCTAGAAGGACCTAATTATTCATCTTGCTCAAAACTCAGCGTTTCAGCAGTCCCCCGAGTCTTTGTTACCTCGTGTTATGCCACCATTTTTACAAGAAAGCCTTTCGGTGTAATTTGGTTTTCTCACACCTCTGTGAACCTTTAGCATCTTTCAAGTGTTTGTCAGTGAATTAAACAAGATCAAATCTCACAAACGTGTTAAATTCATTATCAGTGACAGGGCTGTGTTGTCTGTTTCTTGTGAAGATTTTTTTCTCTTTTTCCTCATTGTTGTCACCAAGTTAAATTAAAGCGTCATATTTCATGTCACGTTTGCATCTTAAGTTTGGGAACGAAGGAGTTAAAGTTAGAATATAGAACATTTGAATAAAAAGCTATATTTTAAACAATACCTCCACTGGGTGTTCAGAGGTGTGCAGAAGGAATGTACAGATTCTTCTTTTAAAGCTATATTTAAAAAGATAAATAATAAAAAAATTATTCCGTCGGGCATGACACTGTTAATGTTTACATCTACTAGCCACTAGAGGGCATCGTTCCGCTGAAAAGTCCACTCAGCAAGGCGAGGTTGGGAATGTAAAATGTCAGACTTGACAAGTCAAGCAGCTGATTCTGAGCCCAGAAGATTTTCTAGCAGTAAATACTGTTGCAAAATAAATTTATTAGTATAAATTAGTCCTTATTCTGTATGATTTGTCTCTGAACATGGTGCTGGAATGTGTCAGCATCCCGCAGCGGCTGGAAAATCAGTCCTGTTGTTGCAACACCAGAGTTCGCCAGATTGTTCATGTTCCATAGTCAACCTTTAAAGTTGTTTTGGTGGAATCTTGTAAACTTTGGTGTGATATGAAACATATGGAGATCTTGCTTCATTGGTGCATGTTCAATGATTCATGAGAGATGCAGCTAACAGACATACAATAGGGATAGTTCAGATCTAATGTGGCTCTAATATTTTACTTGTTGTAGGGCAGTCTTACACTCTAAAAGTCTAACACGCAGATTTTCATTCAGTCGGATAACTTCTATTCAGAACAGAATAAACATATTAATTAGATTGTGAAACTCTTTCTTTCTGCAGTTTAAATCATCACTTTTGATTTGTTTGGAACTAAATATCCATTGAAACCATTCAACACAAAGTTTTTGATTTCACTCAAAACGTGTACTTCTGTTCATGTTCAGCAGATAATATTTTTAATTAAAGTTAAATGTGATTTGCACAGGAGCTGCAGTGGGCGAGGTGCATTGTGGGTAGTCATGTTCTTTGTTATTTTGTTCTAATCTGGGTTGTTCATGCATGTTTATTTTGTTCAAAATGAAGCGGTGGTTCACACTTAAACCCTTGGATTCAGCTCGTTGTGTTTCACTGTAACTGCCTGTTTGCAGGTGTGTGATGCCATGGATTTCACATATGTTGTCCATGAATTTAAAGACATATTTTGATACCAAGAATTACTTACAAACGATGGCAAAACATTTTTTAGGTTTTGTGTGAAAAGACGTATAGGACTACAAATATTCGTCTCACTAAACTGACGTCAAACCAGACACCGATAAGCTTAGAAGATTAGTTTAGTGGGCTTTGAATTCTTCTTAGACAGAATGAGCATTCAATGTGGGGAAAACCACTATAAATCTGTCCATGTGGTAAATAGCAGCTATGCTGGGGGAGAGAGGTCCAGAATCTGGAGGGTCACAGCAGCCAATGATCACCTTTGGTCTTTAGCCTGGAGCGCTTTAGTCACTGGACCTCAGGGACCTGCTGGGGGTGTAGGGACTGACAAGATCACCAACATATGATGGTGCTTGTCCATGTAAGGCCCTGAAAACCAGAACCAAGTTCTTGAAATTAACCCAGAAGTTAAATGGCAGCCAGTGAAGCTGTTGGAGAAGCGAGGTGATGTGGGATTTTAGGAAGACCTGGTCAGACGCTGAGCACAGGCGTTCTGAACCACCTGTAGACGGTTCGGGGAGGTTTTGCTCAGATGAACGTATTTAAACGTCTAAAGATGAGCTTCTGAGAGCTGCACTAGATTTATAATTTGGTTTTTGAGATGTTTCACTAAACACACACACACACACACACACACACACACACACACACACACACACACACACACACACACACACACACACACACACACACACACACACACACACACACACACACACACACACACACACACACACACACACTCGCACACGCTGTGTGAGCAGTCCATTTAAGGAAAGCAAAGACAAACTAAAAGCCATTTTAACCACATGTGGCGTTATTCAAACACTCCTATCCAGATTCAACAAGAATCAAAAAGAGCAACCAGGATAAAAGAATGCAGTGAAAAAGCTGTCATGATGAATAAAACTTAAAACATTCAAAGTCATCGTGCTTGTCGAATCCCATAACACCTAACTAAATTCCACTTACTGCAGCACTGTGAGCACAGAAGCGCCTCAGAGAGGATGATCTGGGAGGCTGCTCCTAATGTGCTGACGGGCTCAGATCAGGATTTTTCACCGCATGAGCTCGTTTGTTTGCTTGCAGTAAAATATGAATTACCTACTGGCCCTTTTGTGCTCAAGCGCTAAGTTCCCCGCAGCGCTTGGAGATCTCGGTCATACATGTCTGGCTTCTCACAGCTTTACGCTGCCGTCTTGAAAATGTGGCCCGTGGTTCAGAGCTATGATAAACAGCCTGTTGTCTGCTGGAACAGTCTGCATTTGTTTTGGTCTTTTTTTGGAAACAACTGACCTAGCTCCTAAAAAAGATCTACAGTCCGCTTTGAAACAAATGTCTGGCGCCTTTCTGGAGCTCATGTTCTAATGTAGGTTTCCAGTTAGAGTGAAATAAGGCTTTTGGTGTCACTGGGCCTCCCGTGGGCTTGTGAATGAGGATGTCACTGTTAGCCTGAAAGATGCGTATCTGACACAGCTGGATGCCTCCACTCTAGCATGATGACTATTTTGACAGCTCAGTAATAGCCCAATGCTGACAGTCAAAGCATCCATCCACAAGTGAAAGCAATTCTATTCAGAATAAAACTCCTCTTTCACAGTAATTAGATTCTTGACTAAGATGATTTTGAATCCCTGGGAGCTCAGCTGAACTAGGAAAGAAACAATTAATCTGGGATGGGAAATGCAAGCCTTAATTGAAGCCTGATGGAGTGTTTTGCTCGGAAGAAGGGCATCTTCTCAAACATCAAGGGGTTCTTCATTTGCATCCGAGCTATTTGTTTGAGTTACTCAGTATAATTTGCAGAAACATGCAGACATGTACCACTTCACGTACAACAGAAATGGGAATCTGAAGTTAAACCATAATCATTAAGGGCACTGTAATGTATTGCTGTTAGTTTAAATAAAAAACAACAACAGGATTTAAACAAATTGTTCCAAAATTAGCAAATAAGCATGTATATCAGTGTTTCCCCCACATGGGCTCAGGTGTGGCACTGCACCACGGCACTAGTGTTTAACACTGTTATATAAATACAGTTTTAATTGTGTTTTTAGCTAAATAAAAAAGAAAACTCTTGTTAGGTCAAGTTCCCTTGTTGCTAATCCTAAAACACCACTACGATTTATTTTCAACCACCAAAAAAGTGTTTTTAGTAATTAACTATTGTGGGTTTGGAAATGTAAATCCCTCTTCTCTTTCTACCTCTCACCCTGCATATAAATAATCTCCAAAAAAAAAAACAAAAATAAGATAAGGAGGCTAAAATATTTTCTTCTAAACAGTTTACCAGAACCAAAGTGTAGTTCATAAATGTCACCACTGGAGGGAGTAAAATCATAGTCTCACTTTCTTTTCAAATTAATTGAACAGAACAAGAGTGTACTTCCAGCTGTTTGCCACTGAGTGCATCAATGCCACATCTCCTTTTCACTTTTCACGGTTTAAAACAACCAGAGTGCAGGGCCCTCCAGTGGTCACAAGCTAAAACTGCACCCTGGTTACACACACACACACACACACACACACACACACACACACACACACACACACACACACACACACACACACACACACACACACACACACACACACACACACACACACACACACACACACCACCCCAAATAAGAAAACAATATCTCACATTTTGATTTTTAGCAAAAGTTGGCTGACCTGCATGAATTAAATCATACATTTCAATAACCATACACTTCTAGGAATATGAAAAATGAGGACTACTTTCTTTCCCACATGCCTAATCTTAGTTCTCATCAGACTGACAGGCTAACGGTTAGTCTGTGCATGGCCAAGAGTAAAATGGATTTCTGCTATGTTGAAACAGCTCTGATGTCATATTTTATAAATGTCAACAAATTCATTTGCCAAAATTATTCTGATAGAAATGTTTAAAAAATCTGGACAGGAAGTGCGTCAAATATTCTTTTGCTATATTTCTATGTTTACAACAGTATAGCACAACACTAATAGTAATTGTTTTAAAACTGTTCATTTTTAGTGTTTTGACATTTTCTGAGATTGTTTTAGAATGTCAGTAATCCCCTTTGCACTATCTCCATTTGGCCTAGCCATTAGCTTATCAATCTGGTCACAACTGATCTCTGGTTATTCAAAGAGCTACTATTTCTACAAGGAACTATAGTTATATCATAATCTTACCACTAAATCCCAGAGCTCTCTAATGTGCTGCCTGAGTTGTTGTCCCTGAATCAACTCTGAGGTTCAAAACCAAGGCCACCTATAAACCCTTTGCTCACATCATGTCATCTGTGTTTGACCTCTCCATAAATCGCATCAGAAACATTAAATCCACCACCAACTGGGGATTTTAAAACACAGAAATTGACAGAGCTCCTGTTTTTGTCCTCACAGTAATCTGCGAAAACCTAATCCCATCTCATCGCACCAGGTTTATGTCTCCAGTATGCTGGCTCAGAAAACAACACTGTTACATCATATTTTAACATAAAAATGTTAAAAACTGGTCTTATTAATATGATGTTTAGCCAACTTCAAATGTGTTTATGTAAATGTTAATCTCATTTATTATTGATAACCTCCTGAATGGCCTTTGTTCAGAGAACTAGCTTTTATATCTTATAAAGACTGATGTGCTAACAGCTAGTTTGAGCACAGACAAGAACAGATTAAAATAAAAATGTAATCTTTTACAATTCTGATTGTAACTGTCTCATCACAATTTGCTTGTGATGAGACAAGGTTGCTTGAATTTACCAGTTTGATGAGATTACCATTTTTATGTGCCAGTTTAGATTAAAAATTTACAAACATATTAAAAAATAGGATTTAAAATGGGGTGTAAAGGGAAATTCAACTAAAACACCAGTCAGGTCTGTGTTGGCTGAAGGGTTACACTGAGCATCTTATACATCTTTAATCCTTAGTCCCACTCAGTTTTTTAACCCAAGCTAAAGTTTAATCCCAACATATTTTAATTACCTGGACCCACAGGAACATTTCCAACCCACATGCTCCCTTTGGTTTTATGAAAACTAAACCTCATGTTCCTCCCATCTCCCAGCTAACTCATGCTCCTTCCTTCCAGTGCATACAAGCTCCTCTTCAGCCTCTTTCATCTCTGTTGTTGCCATGTGTAATTCTGTCATTTCAGGCATGTTCAGATGAATTATAGAAAAAGAAACAAACAGGGGGAAAAGCTTTACAAAGCATCCCCCCATTCCCTCCGTTGTAGCTGTGCGTCAGAGCTGCTTGAAAAAATTGTCACTTCAGTTCAAATTTAGTGCTCGTTCCTCTGTGCTCAAAGTGCTCTGCTGTGCATCATCAAAGAGATGCTGCCTTTGAAGAGCAGCCCAGTTGTTGTATGTGCATTTTTTTGTTTGTTGACATTCCTGATTTCTCTGCTTCACCATTTGCCAAATAAGCAGAATACAAATAGAGATTTAGTGTTTTTCTCCACCAGATTACTGCAACAGGTTTATATGTGACATGTATGATGGATTACCGGAGGGGGGAACTGCTGTTTTCTAATAGATAAGATTTTGTTTTAATGCTCGCTGAAAGCTACAGCCTCGGCGCGACATCATTTGAAGAAGTTGTGTAGAATAAACCCCCGAACCAAGAAGACTACAAAAGAAGGTGTTAATCTGAAACAGAATCCTTTATTAAGAAATGGAGGAAAGTTTAAAGGATAAAAATAGACATACATGCAACAGCAGATGCTTGCTATATGTTTAAATTATATTAAATATCAAATATCAAATAAATGTAATATTATATTAAATTATATATTTGTGAAGCGCCTCGTGATTTTTATCTTGAGAGGCATGCGACGAGGGTCAGATGCGTGTGTCTAACGCTCAGTGCGTGAGAGTTGGCAGCCCTGTTTTAGATGGCTCATGTTAGCATGTTGTTAGCGATAGCTACAGCAGAGTTGTTTACGGCAGTTGTAATTCCACTTTCAACCAGTAGGGCGGGGAACAGGAGACTGCTCGGTGTCACTTTAAGACAAACATTCTAGACCCTTTTATGTCTAATATAAAGAAAACAATGACATAATTAATTGAAACATTACATCTTCAATGTATTAGTGAGCAAGTGAATAAATAATTCAGTCGCCATGCGATCGTATACATTTGTGCTTCACCATTGTTTTAATATTACGCTCTTATTTTAGAAGAGTAATCAGAAAACACCTGCTGAGCTGGCTGTTCTATTTTTCACTGCTGCTGCCTGTAAATGAGCACGTAAAGTGAAACTGAACTAAGGCAAAGGCTTGAAGAATAATGTAGCAGACAGCCATGTCGTTTAGGAGATAGGAGCTGTTTAAGTCCAGTAGGACATGAACATTATTTCTCCAAACACAGGCTGTTCAGAAGGTTATCTACAGCAGGTGAGATAATTATTCATAACTGTTACACAAACTACAACATGACAAATAAATCAGTTTAAACTCCAGCTGGTGCATCTCCGTCCAATCATTTCTGGAGCAGCTGTGAATTTGACTCTGTTCTCTCTGCAGTCCACGAGTCGCTCTCACCTCAGGAGCTTTAATCCACACTAAACTCTTTATGTGAAAAGTGAACCACGTTCATTCTAGTCCCAAAAGAAATATACCTCTTAGAGTCATGCCAGGGTACAAAAAAGAAGTTATTAGCTGATTTCTTGGACTGATAATAGCTCCACAGCCGGGATAATAAACCAGGGGTGAAAGTTTTATATCGACTACCTGGACGCGAGACAGAAAAGAAGAATTGGTACAGCAGATTGCTCTTTTTGTTCGGGATACACAGCAGACAGTTTCGAAAGAAACATGCGATTCCCCTTTTTGTTTCTTCCTTACAGCATCACCACCTGATAACATCTCACAGCTCCGTTCTTGGTAAGAGGTTTTGTTTGTTTCAAAATGGCCTTCTTTCTATTTAAAGAAAAAGAACCAAACAGAAAAGAAAACTTTGCTCAGCATCAACCTTGAGGCATCCACCCTGTTCTTTCATCGCTTATCACTGACTCTATGAATGCTACCTGCTTTAAAGTCTCAATTTTAGGCTGGTCCTTTATGGAGGATGGGAAAACAGATGACACGGTGCTGTGAATGTAGGCTGCTGTGGGCCTTTTACACGATCTGCAATGACACGGAGTCAGGAGGAGGTACAAAAGGATGAGAAGCAAAGTCACTGTGGAGGCTAGCAGTGTTGTGTAACCGGTGTTGAATGGCTCTGCCAAAGGCGACAGCACGGTCACATTCACCTCCCGAGTGGCATTCAGAGTCTGCCTAGCGTCCACAGCTGTGCACAGATACAGACCTGAGTCATTGACTGTGGCTGCGTGGACCTCTAAGGTGCCATTAAAAAACATGCTAATTAGAGAGTCATTAAAGCCGTTTGGAGTGATGAAGCCCCTGTTCGGGGAGAGCCACGTAAATGAGAGATCTGCGCCGCTCAGAGATGTTTGGCAGTCCAAACGCACTCTGCCCCCCTCCGAAACCTCCACATCAGAGAGGAGGACTGTCACGGGCTGCATGATCGCTTTCTCCACACTGCAGTTGTGGAAAAAGCGGTTGTAACGGAGGAAACGGATGGATGCTCATGGGTCCCCATTAATGTTGCAGGTGTGCTCATCGATGAAGTCCTTCACCGAGTTGTAATCCCTCAGACTCCAGTGCCAAAACATGCTATACATGGAGCAGTCACACACAAGGGAGTTGTTGTGGAGATACAACCCCCGCTGCACGAGCCGGGGCAACGCCTTCACGTCCTCCCATGGAGGACGGGTCATTCGGTTGGAGGAGAGGTCGAGCATAGCCAGGAACGGGTGGCTGTGGTCTTTGATAGAGAAAAATGGGAAGTGTGTGATCTGGTTCAGGCTGAAGTAGACCTTTTTCAAGCTACTCAGACCACTCAGCATGCTGGCC